>NC_141541.1:56027500-56327500 GCF_021556685.1 Rattus norvegicus | reverse complement strand
CTTCCTCAGTACTGACTAATGCTTCAAATCCCCTTCACAGAGAGTGGGGCAGAGACGTCTTTGGGACATTAACCAGTACTAAGGATGAAAGGATTACCTGAAGGAAAATGTGGCAACACATTCCTGTAGCAAAGATTAGAATGCTGTTCATAAGAAATTAAGGTTAGTTTAGAATACGACTTATACATATCCTACGCAACATTTCCTGGGTGACCTGGACCAGCTGGTTGTTCTTTGGTGACAAGGTCCTGAGAGAGAGAGGACCAGGAGGTAGAGGGTAAGGAGACTGGTAAGTTTGGATGAATGTCTTGCATAAGTTGTCTCCTATGCCAAGCAAGCTTACCAAGAGGAACAGCATCATATATTCTGGAGCTATCATGCAATGGGACAAGGTCAGTCGGAAGCTAACTAAACAGTGTTGCACAGAGGGTATCTCAAGAATGTTACAGACTGAGCACATGGTTGCCTTGAGACTGATAAGCCCAGAGTGGGAAGGGTTGGATCCTCAGACTCTGAAGCCGAGATTTAAGGCCCTGGCACCAGGCCATTTCTGGCTCTGTCAAGCATGTACCTGGTTTTGAGAAGGAGCTGTGTTCCTTCTCTATCAGCGCCTCAGGGAAATACTCCCAAGGCCCCAGCCTAGGGGTTGTTACTCATTCTTCCAAGATGCTCCTGGAGACATGTTTCTTTTCTATACATAGGGCCTCGGAGAAAGCCTTGGATCAGGATAGACCTTAACTTGGGTTATTACAGAGGGCAAGCCATTCTGCGATCGCTTTCTAGGAGTGGTCCCTGTCTTAACACTCAACAATGTGGGAAGCAGTTTTCACCTTCTTCTCATTCTCTGGATGAGAGAGGAAAAAGGTAGACATAGTCAATTAACTCAGTAACTCATGATCAAAACCACCTTTCACTGGACAGAAAGTATCATCTGGGGAGCGTGATGTACTGCTGCTACAGGGGTGGATTCCTATCTCCGGGAGGCCATTTTCCTCGCTCCCATTCTGTCTCGAATACCTGTTCTGTCTCAGTACTCAAAGGGAGGCAAGAAAGAAGTAAGTGGACCTCTTGGGCCTAGCTGGATGCCGAATGCTCACCCAGCTGCCTGGGTTGTCCTGGGAAAAGCTGACAGGTGACATAAAAACCACATTTAGTTTCTTCAGTGTGTCTGTTCCCAGATTTTTTTCTCAGTGTCCTGGAAGTCTTGCCTGGCCTTCCCCACTCCCACAAAGACGCTTTTGTCTGCAGGGAACCATCTATTGGATGCTGCTGTGACAGAATGACAGTAAAAAGGTCTCATTCCACAGTCTTGTTGTGTCACAGTAGAGTGAATCCCGCACACAGACGTCCTGCCTGTTGGCCCCATGATGTGTTCATTAGGGGGGTTACAGCATCACAGCTGTAGGCGACAATGGTTGTGTGCCGAAGGGAGAGGAAGTTCTTTAGCTCCATTTATTTGTTCTGGGGAAACGAGGGAGTCTTTTGTTCTTACAAAGGGGAAGAAGGGGACAGTTCTGTACCATGTGATCTATTGCTAAGGTATTCAAGGCTACCTTTGGCCTGGAGGCTGGACTGAAGCTGCAACAGGGAGGTGGAAGACTCAACTTTCTTTTTTAGCAAGCCAAGTTTATCAATTTTCTGTCCCAGGAAGCAGGGGTAGGGGTGGGGCGTGCCCTGATTTCTGAGGGAGAGGGAAGGACGGCTAGAGAAGCTCTAATCTGACAGTTTTTGTAGAACCTCAAATTGGATCTTATCAGTAGGTGCATTCTGTTACTTTAGATACAGAAACTAAGCCCTGTCCTTTCTTACCGGCCTATTTCAGTATGCTAGCATGCTGACTGGTGAAGCAGAGACTGTAACGGTACCTAGTAACTTTCTCTGATATCATATTGGGTTTAATCAAGATAGCACCAACCAAATGGCAGGAGGAAGGGAGATGATCAGAGTAGCCTGAGGTCCTGTACTAAAGAAGTCAGCCAAGAAGACTTTACAACATGTCCATGCACTTTTATACATTTGTTTATACAGTGTTGCCTACTTTTATGGATGAAGGGCAGGTGGGTTACATGTCTTGACTGAGGCAGGCAAAATTAGTAACAGTGGTGGGAAGGGTCTCCATGATGACCCTTCATCTAGCTCCCATTAGGTCTAAAGGTATGCTGTGTGGGCAAACATATTAGACAGACTTTCTATCCGGCAAGTATAAATCTGTCAAAAACAAGGAAAAGAGGTGCTTCTCCCCATTTCTATGTCTGTATTCTGCCTTCCTGTTTGTCCCTGGGTCCCTCTGCATATGCCCATTTGGTTGGTTTTTCTGGTATCTTTGTTTTGCTTTAGAAACAGAGTCTCGCAGTATAGTTTAGGGTGGCTTAGAACTCACTATGGTGCTCGAGACAGCCTCAAACTCACAATCTTTCTGCCTCAGCCTGAATGCTAGTATTCAAAAAACATGTGCTCCAAAACCTTGCTACACGCATATATACATATGTGTATATACACATATATATGTATAAGCGTATACACACATATATGTATAATTATATATAATATATGCAAGATAATATAAATGTACATAAAAGATAAATGTATATATATAAATTCTCAGCCTGTGAAAAATGCGAAGGAATATTTATCATAATTATAAATGGAACAGCAATCACTATGAAAGCTGTTCATTTGATGCATAAAATAACTTAGAAGCTTAAAATAGCAAAATAAATGGGTGAAATGAGAAGTTTTCCTGAAACGAAAAGAAATTGTATTTGGTAGATAACTTTAGAAAGCTAACCTTTCTCTATCAGTGAATATTCATAAGAATTTAAAGCAGAATAATAAAATTATTGCACCATCATTATTTATAGATTTATTCTATGCATATTAAATTAAATAAAGTTTAAGAATGTCTTTACATTTTAATTCTGCATCCCCGTGTAAGCCAGGCCTCTTTTCCTGCATAGCCCTGTGGAGAGGTCGTTACATCTTGTAAGTATGAGTTAAGACTGTCGGTTTTGACCTCTAGATTTTATGAAAAGGGACAACTCTCAAGTTAGATATGAAAAGTAGGTAATAGGGCTTGAGAGATGGCTCTGTTGCTGACGTGCTTACTATGCAATTAGGAAGGCCTGGGTTTGGTGCCTAGAGCCTTTGATTAAAATAAACAGAGGCTGGAGAGGTGGCAGTTAAAAGCACTGCCTGCTTTTCCAGAGGACCTGGATTTAATTGTCAGAACCTCCATGGCCGCTCATGATTGTCTGTGATGATCTCTAATGGCCTCTGGCGGCACCAGGCCCACAATTAGTGCATGGCCATAGATACAGGCACAACACCATATGCATAAAATAAAATAATAAAAATTAAAAGCAGACAAAACAAACAAACAAAATAACAAACACCCCAAACCAAACCAAACCAAAAACCCAAGAATAATACTCGAGGTGGGTCTGTAGTCTCAACATACTTATGTACATATGTAATATAAGTATGTGATATAAATACTATAAATAGTATTAATACTGCTGTTCCCAGGCTCTCTCACATAGCAATGTGTGTGTATGCGTGTATATATGTATGTATTACATATGCATATATAAAGTAGGTAAAAGTTCACATGGATGTACCATCTGCCATCACCATCCATTGTTGCTGCTCCTACCCTACATGAACACCCTGCTCACCACTATGTGTGTGTATGCGTGTATATATGTATGTATTACATATGCATATATAAAGTAGGTAAAAGTTCACATGGATGTACCATGTGCCATCACCATCCATTGTTGCGGCTCCTACCCTACATGAACACCCTGCTCACCACTATGTGTGTGTGTGCGTGTATATATGTATGTATTACATATGCATATATAAAGTAGGTAAAAGTTCACATGGATGTACCATGTGCCATCACCATCCATTGTTGCTGCTCCTACCCTACATGAACACCCTGCTCACCACTATGTGTGTGTGTGTGTGGGCAGGCACTCAGAAGTGGGCACACATATGGAGCCCATCTTAGGTATTGTTCCCCAGGAATGTATCTACCCTGTTCTTTGTTAGTTTTGAGACAGTCTCTCACAGGCCAGGAAGTTGTCCATTAGACTGGGCTGGCTGGAATAGAAACCCCAGCAATCTGCTGGCCTCTGCCTCCCTACCTCTGGGATTAGAGGTGTGCTCTACCATGCCCAGCTTTTGCTTCTGAGAGATTGAATTTAGTTCTCATGCTTGCAAGGCAAGCACTTTACCAATGGTGCCATCATCCCAGCCCCTCTCCTCACTATTTTTAACCAAACCTTGATGCAGTCTACACTTCTGTTGTGTTTGCTCTCCTCTTCACAATCACGACCCCCCCCCCGTTCTAAAGCTTGCTTGGTGTCTGTCACCTCTGCAGCCCATCTCCTTGGCTTGGGGTCTCCTATAAGGCGCCCTGTACACAGCTGGCTTCTTCATCCTGTTCCAGCCTTTGTCACCCTGTGCCTAGTTCCTACCCCGCTTCACCAAAGATGCTCTTCTCAGTATACATGGGCCCTGACCCTCTGTCCATCCTGGGCTGCATTTCCTCTGACAACCCAGCAGCTCATCCACCATGAGGATTCTCTCTCCTCACTGTCCTCAGGGTCTAATGTCGCTTTCCCAGGGATTCCTCAGCATCCTTCCTGTGGACCACTTCCTCACCACCTTTCCACTCGCATGCAGGCAGTCGTGGAATGGAGACGCCCTCTTGATGCAGGTGAGATTCCATCTCCCTCCTGGGGGAGATGAGGACTCAGGCTCCCCAACTCCTGTACTAGGTATGGAGGTCCCCCTTCTTCTGCCTACCTCATGGCATAAGGTCAGTTTCTCCAGGAAGGGGCAGGAAGGACAGTAAGAGAGAAGGTTCCTTTTGAGATACATCTCTCCTGTCTGGCACGTTTCCCTGCATTTCATTCCCACAGTTTCTTTCTCTAGGCTACTGTGCTTCTGCAGACAAAATTTGCCCTTAATATCTGCCACGAGTAATTTCATACAATTGAAAAAGATTTACTGTGCAATATATCCTTAATTTGATCCTTGCCCTTAGGTGATATAATCTTCTGAGAGATTTTATTGGCATCTGCCTTAAAATTGCTTTCTGACTTAAATTTTACTATTTGGGGGGTAGAGAAGCAATTGGCTTTTTTTAGTCCTGCAAAGAGTCAATCCGTACATTCTCGACTTTCTTCCATTTCTGCTTTCAAATTGGGAGAGTCTTCCCTGCGTTTATTTCTTCCAAGACCTAGGCAGACATGACAAATATCACAGAGCAAACCCTCTAAACATTATGTTTTCCCCTTGAGCTTTTGTCTCACTCACATGACAACCGACTTCCTAAGTTACATGAGTGACAGTTTTACTAAATAGAGGGTCACCATGACACATGGATCACTTTCTAGCTTCTGATATCAGTTTCCTGGCCAGTGGCCATCTGCAAAGCCAGGAGCATGCATTTTGGGCTGTGTTTTGCAAGGGCATCCAAGTTTTAGTAACAGAAGTTGCATTAATCAGAGTAGACTAATTATATTCCGATAGCAAACAACCCAGAGTTTGTTTGTTTTAAATTATCTTTTAATTTCCCTTTTTTCCCCCACAATGAAATCAAAGGTGGAGCTCGTAACTACAGTCATTTGAGTCCAGCCTGAGATCTATTAACTCTCATTTGGCCAACTGACTGGCTTGTTTTGTTTTGCTTTTGAGGCACTGTCTCCTGTAGTTTATTCTGACCCCGAATGTGCTACGTGGCTGAAGATGACCTTGTATTGGCCATTGTCCTGTCTCTGCCTCCGGAGTGCTAGGATTACAGGCATGCATTGTCTTGGCTGGGTTTGACGCCGCTTGGTATCAAACCTGGGACACTGTGGGTTCTAGGCAAGCCCTCCACTGCCTAGCCACATTCCCATCCCAATTTCAGCATCTCACTGTAACGGAAGTTGATTTGTTGGTTGCATTTTGTGTCTTGCTCTGGTGGTAGGGAAGGAGTGACGGCTCTGCTTTGCATAGACACTGACCTGAGTGGCTCAGGCTTTCAAAGATGTTGCCTCTGAGCTTGGAGAGGTGGCTCGGTGCTTAGGAGTACTCGTTGCTCTTGTAATGACATGTATTTAATTCCCAGGACCCATATGACACCTCACAACCATCTGTAACTCCAGTGCCAGGATCTGATACTCTCTTTTGGCCTCCACAGACACCAAGCACACACACAGACACACACACACACACACACACACACACACAATAACAGACAATCACACACACAATCACACACAGACACACACACACACACACACACACACACACAGGCAAAACACTTGCACATAAAATAAAATAAATAAATCTAATCTACCCATCCCTGATTGCTTCAGCATATGACAAGAAGTCTTTTTTCATTTTTTTTAGACTTATTTCTTTATTATATATGAGTACACTGTAGCTGTCTTCAGACACACCACCAGAAGAGGGCATCAGATCCCATTACAGATGGTTGTGAGCCACCACGGGGTTGCTGGGATTTGAACTCAGGACCTCTGGAAGAGCAGTCAGTGCTCTTAACCACTGAGCCATCTCTCCAGCCCCCGAGCAAAGTCTTTTTATTGTTTCAGACTACACTTAACATAAATCCCTTTGTAAATTATAATTGAGTGGTTAGACATAGTTGCACATCCCTAACTAACTCCAAAGTCTTTCATGTACCACAACAGAGGCAAGACTTGGACAAGCTCTAGTAACATCTCCTGCATGTGCACTTCATTAGCAGATTCCAGTTGTGGGTCTCAATCTTCCATATGTCGTTATTTATAAAGTATCTCCCCTATTTATCCAGCAGATATTCACAGAGGACTTACCATGTTCTGGCTAGTCTGCTAAAAGCTACGGATTATATAGAGCAGTAAAACTTTAAAAGCCCCTTCCCCTTAAACAGATGCATTCTAGATCTATAATGTGCAGGACAGCGATAAACGCCACAGGGGGAAACTGTAGAAGAAGCAAAACCATTCTGGCAAGAGAATGGGGTTCAGAAATTTAAATGTCTCAGTTGGGAAAACCTACAAACAAGTTCACTGTGGTATGCTGAATGATAATCCCTAACATGTCCCTGTCTTTATTCCTAGAACCCGTGACCATGTTACTGTATGGGTGTCCAGGTTGAAGTCAGTGAGATGGAGGGACGCACTGTTCTTCAGGCGAGCCCAGTGTAGTTACATTAAATAAGAAGGACCCAGACTCGGGAGCAGTAACATGACGGAAGAATCTGATAAAAAAACAGATTTGATGATGCTGTGTTATCAGTTTTAGGGAGAAAGGAGAGAACTTCTGGAGTGGCTTCTGGAAAAGCAAAGCAGTGACCACCAACAGAATGCAAAGGCCCTTCTGACATTTGACTTCTGGAATCCCTCAACCACAGAAGTATAAGATAAAATACTTGTTGCTTTAAGAAACAAAGCTGTAGATGTCTTGTTACAACGGCAATGGGAAACCGAAAAAGTAGGATTGGAGCCAAGAGCTAGTGAGGGAGGTGGATAGCTGAAGGAAGAGCATTTGGTCAGATGAAATAGAAGGAAAGCTCCCAAGACAGATTCATGGGACAAAGGGGTGTCCTCATGGCTGAAGCCGAGGGAAGGAGGAAGAGCCTTCTAGGAGCGATGTAGCCAGGTGTTGGGGCTGAGGGGGCTACGATGGCTTTTACTCTGAGTTTGATGGTAGACAATGCAACGTCTTGCCTTGCAGGTTGTTTTGGTGTGTTTCCTATTCTGAAGTGGCCAGTGCTAAGAATCAGCGGTGCAGAGCAGTAGAGCAGGAAGCAGACACCGGACGTGGTGAGATGGTGAGCCGTGGTTGGGGTTAGGCTCTCTTCTGAAAGCAGACTGTCCGAGGTCCCCTCAGACTGGGCACGCAGTGTGACTGAGGAGTATAGAATGGTCAAAGGTTTGCAGCTGGAATATCCAGACGGACAGACACCCTTTGCCAACGCGAGAAAGACGGTGTGAGGTGGAGAAGAGCAGAAGCTAGCGAGATGGCTCGGTAGTTAAAAGAACACATTGCTCCTGCAGAGGACATGGGTCTTGTTCCGAGAACCTGTGCTCTGTAGCCTATAGATAACTTCAGTTCCAGGGCATCTGACACCTCTTCTGGTCTTCAAAGGCTCCTGCACTCACGTGATGCACCTACATAGACTTGGGCACACACACACACATACACAACTTAAGAAGTTGAGTCTTAAATATTAAGTTTGAGGTAAGCAAATACAGACTGTTAGGAACCGTTCACACGCACTAGTTTAGTCTTTATAAAGAAATAAGCCCAAAGATGCGTATTTTCAAGTACCCAGTGTGTCAATATGTGCGTGTTCTGTAAAGCCATGGCATTGGATGCAATGATCAAGGTAGATAAGATAAAAAATAAAAAAAAAAATAAAAAGATGTCCCAGCATTGAGCCTAGGACACACCTTGCTTTGGAGACCAGGGAGAGAGGAATAACTACTAAAGGGAAAGAGAGGGTGAATGAGTGAGGAACTGGGAAGGGCACAAGAGACTGGTGCACTGCCATTTATTGAAAACATTTTAAGGCTGAGTCAAATGTTAGTAAAAGGTGAAGAGATATTCAAAACACTAACCGTCAGTATAGTTAAATATTAATGTTAATTAATATTAATGGGAAAATCTATAACATAAGGGGATTCCCTCCTCTCACCACTCAGACTGAAACTAGGGCCTCGTGCATACTAAGCACATGCTCTACCACACAGCTACACTCCAAGCTTCTTCTTATCTTAGCTCAACGGGCTCACTGTCAATCTGTCAAATGACGTCATTTTAGTGCACAGGACTCATTAAATCTTTGGAGTAATCGTCAAATCACTCGCTAATCTTTAGAAATTGCTTATCTGAGGGGCTCACCCTCATGTAAATGAGGGCTTTGCCCAAACTATGGAATGAAGCAGAGACCAGAATGTAATGTGCAAACTTCCCTGCTACCTTCACCGTGCCTGATGACTCAGGGTGTCAAGTTGACATCAGTAATACTTATCAAGGTGCCAAATTCTCTCAGCATCTGTTGAAAAGCAATTACATAAAAAATGTTCTATCGTTCCCAATCTCTTAGCTCTGATAGTACTGAGATTTTGTATATTAAAAAGTCTTTATTATCAGCTAAATCAGGAAAGTCAGTTCGGAATGTCATGTTTAATTGGTAGATATAAACCTTCAGGCCAAGCAGGAGATGGGGTACCATGGTAGTTGGGAGCATCGGCTGTGTGCTGGCCCAGCTGAATTTCAGTCTCATTTCTGACACTCAGGTTTTAAATTTTGTCATTGTGCCCCCATTGTCACATCTGTAAGGATGAGAAAGAGACCATTTGAATGAATCTGTTTATCAAGCAGGGCACGAAATACATAGTGAGTGTTCTCATTTTGATTAGTAAAATTTCTGTTAATTCTTGTGAACAGAGGATATTTGGGGGATTTTAATGAGTCTATGCAGTTAAACGGAAGTAACATTTGATAGTCACCGACATGCTGGGAATCTCTGACCCTCTAAAGGCCCCATCATGACTTATGCTACTCATTCAATTTCTCTGCCTCTCAGAGGCAAAGTCCAAGGAAGCTACAGTCTTAGGTGGCCATCGAAATGGACATTGGGGTCAGCCTAAGGAGCATCAGGTTAGAACTTTGGAGGGTAAATGAACCTGAGATAGTTTTTCACTTGACTAACAGCACCAACAAGGACACAGGCACACAGTGTCTACTATAACCAGAATCTAAGACTGCCTCAAGGGAGCCACAAAAGGTCTGATGGCATTCTGGGAACACAGAGGACACCAGAGGAGCCTCCAAGGTGGATTGACCAAGGATCATTACATGTGGTACCTGGATTCCAGTGTGGCTTTATGGGGGATTGGCAGGCTCGTACATCATTGAATGAAAACCAGCCTACCTCTAGAGAGAAAGCATGCCATCCGCTACCCTACAGTGGCCATGATTAACTCTTTAATTTATACATTCTGTGGAGGTAGGAAACATGTCAAGGAATGGCTGTGATTGGAGAGGGCTCTTGGAGGATTCAGAAATGTAGCCATTTAGAAACATTTTGATTTTTTAGACAACCAGTGGAGCTGTAGTGTTGCTTGTGTCTGAATATTTGCTCCACGCCAAGTTCAAGTACATTGAGATGTGATCCTTAGACATTGGTGACATGGAGGTTGCCGGTGTGCTGGTGAGCATCCTGAATGGATTCATGAGCAAACTTGAGGAGAGCTTGTGACCCTCTCAAATGGCTTTGATCAACAGAAGGACAGAGAAATAAAACGAGGTCAGAGATTGGGGACCAAGAGGATTTTTTTCTTTAAATAAGAGAGATAACAGAACTTTGCATATGGGTGAGAGCACATGCACAGCATTCCTGTAGACGGCCTGCCCTGCATCTTAGTCCAAACTTGTGTGAGGACTTTTTAAGGAAGCACATATTTCCAGATTTTCTCTCAGTGCTCTCTCTGGAATCAACTAGACATTCTTTACCATGTTATTTTTCTTCTCTTGCCATCGATGTGTCTTGACTCATTTCTGGATATCTCTTCTTCCTCTTCTATTTTTAGTATAAACTTTACTTGACAAATCACTAAGTACCATGCAGTCTACATATCCTGGATATGTGCTCCTTACTCTGCCAAAAGGCCACCATTTCAGTATCTTAAGCCATGTCCTAGTAAAGCAAATGCCACTAATGTGTAATACTACTTCTGAAGATAGCTCGCTCTGCCTGCCTGTCTGCCTGTCTGAATCATTATTTATTACTTGTTATCTACCTATCAGTCTATCATCTCTGTTGTGTTTTCAATCATCTATCAATATTCCATCTATCAATTAATCATCTATTTATCTATTGTCTATCATCTATTTATCATTTAACAATTTGTCATCTGCGATCTATACGTCTGTCATCTATTTTCCATTTGTGCATCACTCATCTAAATATTTAACATATCTATCTATCTATGTATCTATCTATGTATCTATCTATGTATCTATCTATGTATCTATCTATGTATCTATGTATCTATCTATCTATCTATCTATCTATCTATCTATCTATCTATCTATCTATCTGAGTTTATTTGCCTATACCTCTGTCTATAAGCCTGTCTGTTTTTCTGAAAAGGAGTTCAAACTTCTGTCATGCTGACCTGAATATAGAGCCAGGCCTGACAACTGATTACTTTGGGGAGACATGATTCCTCTAAAATAGGGGCAAACCTATACACACTATGGGGAATCAAATGAAGGGACAAACTGAAATTCTTAGTCTTTCAAAGGTCTTATTTACATCCTTTAACCAAAGGTGTCTGCCTCATTCCAAGCATCATTGTTTTGGCTCTCTAAAATGCAACCTCCCGATATGTCTAAACAGTGATATGCAGGGGCGATTGTTCATCAGCCTGTGCCTTTCCCAAATGAAAAGCCACCTTTAACAATGTGATGAATGCCACAGGAAAGTGTAACAACCTGGAATTTGTATTTTCTGATGACCTTCCTAGTAATATGTCCTACTACAGGCAGTATAATAGCTCCCTTTGCAGAAATGTGCCTTTGAAACTCTAGACCTTAAATGGAGGAGAAGTCAATCACTCCATTAGTTTTAGTTTCCTTCTCCGTGAAGCATGGAGTTGGGTTCAGGGAACATAACGATCATCTTTAAACACATGCAATCAATAACATCAGTCTCAAATTATTGCAAGGAAGGAACTTCGAAGGCTTAAATTGACGTGTAAATGGGACCTGTTCTCCAGTTCTTAGTGGCAGCCTTTGGTATATTAACTGGCATGCCAGTGCAGGGTTAGCAGGTTGGGCAGCTGTGGTGGTGTGGATAAGAATGGCCTCTATAGGTTCATATGCATTAATGCTTAGCCATCAGGGAGTGGCACTGTTTGAGAAGGATAGGAGGCGTGGTCTTGTTGGGATAGATGTGACCCTCTCCTGCCTCCCACCTACCTGTCTATGGATCAGAATATACCTTTGAGCTGTTGCTCTAGTCCTGTCTGCCTGCCTGTGGTGGTGCTCCCTGCCTTAACGATAATGGACTATAGTGCTCCCTGCCTTAATGATAAGGGACTAAAGCCTTGCAACTGTGAGGAAGGCTCCGATCAAATGCTTACTCTTGAAGGAGTTGCCTTGCTGGTTCTGTCTCTCCACAGCAACAAATGGTGACTAACACAGCATTCATGCCTATCTCATCTTCAGTCCACAGTAGACTTCCTGGACTCCTCACAGCTTGCCTTCCAGGTAAGGCTCAGCATCATTCTTAAGCCCCTATCCTGCCTCTAACCATCATGGGTCTTCTGTGATTGCATGCGAATACAACTTACTTTTTTACCACTACGGTAAAAGCGTTTCTTCTTGGGGCTGGAGGGATGGCTCAGTAGTCAAGAGAACACAGTGCTCTCATAGAAGACCAGCACAGTGGGTGTTTACAGTTGTCCATAACTCTAACCCCAGGGCATTTAATGTCTCCTGTCTCCATAGACACTTACACACACCTGCACACAGACATACATACACACGCACACACACACACACATACAGACACACATACACATACATACACACAGACATACACATGCACTACTCACATATAGAAGCACACACATACACATGATTAAAAATAATAAAAATAAATAATTAAGAAGATCCACCCTAGAGGAGTTATTCACAACATGCAGGAAACACTCTATGTCTCTTAGATTTAGTTTTATTGTTCTAGATGCTACCAACTGATGTGCAAATGGTCTCCCTCTGGAGAAGGTTCTTCCTGTCAATCACTGCATGGCTGTCCTTGCTCACTCACATCTCCTCCAGCTATGGCCAAGCAAGACAACTCTTCCGCTTAGTAGTGTCGCAATAACTTGGTCAATATTTTTTGCTAACCCCCCTTTCTCCTTTTGATAGATCATGCTGCACATCTATCCCAGGCTGACCCTGACCTCATGATTCTCCCTGCCTCATCTTCCCAAGTGATGAAATGACAGGTGCATGCCAACCTCCCCTGCTAAACTCCTGGCTTTAGTCAATAAAACAAAATGCACTTTGGTATCCTTTCTATCAGTGACAGAGATTCTCTTTCCAGTTTGATAATTAACTGTGATAGTTTGTATATGCTCGGCCCAGGCAAGTGTGGCACTATTAGGTGTGGCCCTTTTATAGTAGGTGTGGCTATCTTAGAATGGTGCATCACTGTAGGTGTGGGCTTTAAGGCTCCCAGTACTAGCTGCCTGAAATCCAATCTTTCAAATAGCAGTCTTCAAATGAAGACAGAACTCTCAGCTCCTCCTGCACCATGCCTGCCTGGATGCTGCCATGCTTCTGCCTTGATGATAATGGACTGAACTTCTGAACCTGTAAGCCAGCCCCAATTAAATGTCGTCCTTATAAGAGTTGCCTTGGTCATGGAGTCTGTTCCCAGCAGTAAAACCCTAACTAAGACATTAACTTTCTTCCCCTCTTAGTTACCTCTCACTCCTGAAGTTTCTAAAATGTTTACACCACTTTCTCTTGAGAATAATAATTTTTAAAAAGGGGGTACAGAATAAAATGGTCCTGTGTACTAGGAGCAGGCTACCCTTAACTATAGCAATGGCTCTCTATGACAGGATTTCAAGTTGTAGGAGAGAGTGGCTGTCTCATCTCACACTATGCTGGTTGGTCTTCTTGGCAAGGGATACCAGGGGCAGACACAGCAGGATATTCACAGACTTTTAAAAAGGGGCTGAAGTTCTTTGGTACCAATGGATGTCAGAGATGAGCTAAGACAAACACTCACATAGAGGAGCAGTGGCATTTAATAAAGTGATTAAGCAGTGACATTAAATGAATTCTCAGGCTATTTTAAAGTGATTAATGTGGGTGGATGGAGGCCAGGACTCACTCGGGAACGATATGAGCATGTTTTCCTTGATTAAAAATTACCAGCAATGATGATGGTGAAATTCTCAGAGGGCAGTTTTGTTTGATTGTCCTGAGTGGTAAACAACGTTGCTTATTAAAAAGTTTTCTCCTCCAGGAGGATGAGGCAGGAGGATCACAAGTTCAAGGTCAACCTCAGCTAAGTAAGTTTGAGACCAGTCTGCATTACAGGGTAAGACCTGGTCTCAAACAACAAAAACTAATTTCCCCACTATAGTAGAAAGTCCCTTTTACCTCTGAAAGAATGACACTATTTATGAGCAGATTCTGAGTGCCACTTAAATTGTTTGGAAACAGTCTTATTTTACATATAGTCTCTCCTATTTCCTAGGTGGCTTTCACTAAAGCAGCATTCTCCCAACAACACAATCTTTAAACTCCAGGGTAATTGGGGGAATTCAATGAGATACTTTGTGCCAAGAGCTCAGCAAAAAGCCAAATGCACTACAGTTGTTAAAGCCTGTAAGACAGCACTGTCACCCTTCCGGTCTGAACCAGTGCCCTGAGCAGATCTTGGGCGCTGGCTCCACACCCAGTCCCACAACACCCAGAGAAAGCCTGATTCCCACGTGCTCTAACACACCCAGGATCACAGGTGAGGAGGCCACAACATCTGCCCCAACACCTGGAGTAACTGGGTTCCCCAGTATCCAAGGGACACAGGAATCCCCACCCAGCCAGGGGCATGGGTCCCTTCCAGTCTGAACCAGTGTCTTGAGCAGACCTTGGGCACTGGCTCTGCACCCACTCCTATAACACCCAGAGGAAGCCCAACTCCCAGGAGATTGAACACACCCAGGGGCACAGTTGAAGATATAACATCTTTCCCAATACCCAGCATAACTGGTACCCCCACAGGCACTAGGGAAATCCAAACCCCACAAGACAGAGACACAGGTTCCGTCCAGCTTGCACCTATGCCTGGAGCAAACCCAGGGCTCTGGCTCCCCACCCACTCCTGCAACATCCTGAGAAAGCCTGACTCCCAGGAGCTCTGACACAACAGGATGTTAGGATCACAGGATTCCAGAATCATAGGATCGCAGAGACTGCTGGACTCTGAGGAGTTCTGACATGTCAAGGATCGAGGCAGCAAGGAAAGGAGCACTAGAAATAAACAGAAGTGAGAGGCCAGTGCAAGAACATAAGCAACAGAAACCAAGGCTATTTGGCATCATCAGAACCCAGTTCTCCCACTACAGCAAGTCCTGGATACCCCAACACACAGGAAAAGCAAGATTTGGATTTAAAATCACATTTCAAGATGATGATATAGGACTTTAGGTAGGGCATAAATAACTCCCTTAAAGAAATACAGGAAAATACAGGTAAATAGGTAGAAGCCCTTAAACAGGAAACACAAAAATTCCCTTAAAGAATTACAGGGAAACACAACCAAACAGGTGAAGGAATTGAACAAAATCATCCAGGATCTAAAGATGGAAATAGAAACAATAAAAAGAAAAACCAACAAAGGGACACAACCCTGGAGAGAGAAAACCTAGGAAAGAAATCAGGAGTCATAGATGCAAGCATCACCAAGAGAATTCAAGAAATAGAAGAGAGAATCTCAGGTGCAGAAGATACCATAGAACACATTGACACAACAGTCAAAGAAAATGCAAAATGAAAAAATCTCCTAACCCAAAACATCCAGGAAACCCAGGACACAAAGAGAAGACCAAACTTAAGGATAACAGGTATAGAAGAGAGTGAAGATTCCCATCTTAAAGGGCCACTAAATATCTTCAACAAAATTATAGAAGAAAACTTCCCTAATCTAAAGAAAGAGATGCCCATAAGCATACAAGAAGCCTACAGAACTCCAAACAGACTGGACCAGAAAAGAAACTCCTTCTGTCACATAATAATCAAAACACCAAATGCACAAAACAAAAAAAGAGTATTAAAAGCAGTAAGGGGAGAAGGTCAAGTAACATATAAAAGCAGACCTATCAGAAATTTACAAGACTTCTCACCAAAGGCAATGAAAGCCAGAAGATCCTGGGCAGATGTCATACAGATCTTAAGAGAATATAAACACCAACACAGGCTACTATACCAGACAAAACTCTCAATTAACATAGATGGAGAAATCAAGATATTCCATGACAAAAGGAAATTTACACAATATTGTCACACAAATCCAGCCCAACAAAGGATAATAGACGGAAAATGCCAACACAAGGAGGGAAACTACACCCTAATAAAAGCAAGAAAGTAATCTTATTTCAACAAGCCCAAAAGACACAAACATAATTCCACTTCTAACAAGAAAAATAACAGGAAACAACAATTACTTTTCCTTAATATCTCTTAACAGCAATAAACTCAATTCCCCAATAAAAAGACATAGACTAACAGACTAGATAAGTAAAGAGAACCCAGCACTTTGCTGCAAGCAGGAAACACACCTCAGTGACAAAGACAGACACTACTTCAGAGTAAAAGGATGGAAAACAATTTTCCAAGCAAATGGTCCCAAGAAACAAGCTAGAGTAGACATTCTAATATTGAATAAAATCAAATTTCAACCAAAAGCTAACAAAAATGTATCAAGAACACTTCTACTTGTCAAAGGAAAAATCTACCAAGATGAATTCTTAGTTCTGAACATCTATGCTCCAAATGCAAGGACACCCACATTCATAAAAGAAACTTTAAAAAAAAAATAAAAAAATCTAAAAAAAAAAAAGAAACTTTACTAAAGCTCAAAGCACACATTGCCTCTCACATAATAATAGTGGGAGACTTCAACACCCCTCTCTGGACTACTATCCAATATATACAAAGAACTCAAAAAGTTAGACACCAGAGACTCAAATATAACCATATTAAAAATGGGGTACAGAGCTGAACAAAGAATTCTCAACTGAGGAATAACGAATGGCTGTGAAGTACCTAAAGAAATGTTCAACATCCTTAATCATCAGGGAAATGCAGATCAAAACAATCCTAAGATTCTACCTCACACCAGTCAGAAGGGCTAAGATAAAAAACTCCTCCATTGTTGGTGGGATTGCAAGCTGGTATAACCACTCTGGAAATCAGTCTGGTGGTTCCTAAGAAAATTGGACATAGTACTACCTGAGGATCCAGCTATACCACTCTTAGGCATATACCCAAATGATGCTCCAACATATAACAAGGACACATGCTCCACTATGTTCATAGCAGCCTTATTTATAATTGCCAGAAGCTGGAAAGAACCCAGATGCCCTTCAACAGAGGAATGGATACAGAAAATGTGGGACATCTACACAATGGAGTGCTACTCAGCTATCAAAAACTATGACTTCATGAAGTTCGTAGGCAAATGGATGGAACTGGAAAATATCATCCTGAGTGAGGTAACCCAATCACACAAAAACACACATGGTATGCACTCACTGATAAGTGGATATTAACCCAAAAGCTTGAGTTACCCAAGATACAATCCACAGATTACATGAAGCTCAAGAAGAAGGATGATCAAAGTGCAGATGCTTAGTCCTTCTTAGAAGGGGGAACAAAATAATCACGGGAGGAAATATGGAGACAAATGGTAGAATAGAGACTGAAGAAAAGACCATTCAGAGACTGCCACATGGAGGGATCCATCCCACATACAGTCACCAAACCCAGACACTATTTAGGGATGCCAAGAGGTGCATGCTGATAGGAGCCTGATAAAGTTGTCTCCTGAGAGGCTCTGCAAATACAGAGGCAGATGCTTGCAGCCAATCATTGGATTGAGAATGGGATTCCCAATGGAGGAGTTAGAGAAAGGACTGAGGCAGCTGATGGGGTTTGAAACCAATAGAACAATGATATCAACCAACCAGAACATCCCTCCCAAGAGCTCCCAGGGATTAACCCTTCAATCAGAGTACACATGGAGCGACCCATGGCTCTAGCCACATATGTAGCAGAGGATGACCTTGTTGGGCATCAATGGGAGGAGAGGCCCTTGATCCTGAGAAGGCTTGATGCCCCAGTGTTGGGGAATGGCAGGGAGAGGAGGCCAGAGGGAGTGGGTGGGTGAGGGAATACCCTCATGGAGGCAGGGGGTATGGGATGGGATAGGGAGTTTCTGGAGGGGAAACCAGGAAAGGGAAAAAGAAGACAGTGCTGTCAATGTTTACTACCATCTTTGTGACTTTATGACTACCCTTGGGAGAGCAGCCTCCCTGGCTCTGCCTCTGGCTCTGGCTCTGGGCTCCAACCAACCATGTGTAGGATGTGTACTTGTACTTACCACATCCTTGTTTAGTCCTGCACTACCATTTTAGGTATATAGTAGAAACTAGTTCAATGAATCTGACCCATAAAGAATGTATAGATGAATAAAGTTCAGATGAATAAATCCCATTTAGACAACACTTTTAGCTTCTAGAGAAGTGTCTTCGTGATGTTCTACTGTTGTGAAGAGACACCGTGACTACTGCAACTCTTACAAAGGAAAATATTTCATTGGGGCTGGCTTACAGGTTCAGAGGTTTAGGCCACTGTGGGAAGCATGGTGGCTTGAAGGCAGGAATGTTGCTGGAGGAGAAAGAGCTCAGGGTTCTACATCTTGATCGGCAGGAAGCAGGAAAAGAAATGTGAGCCACTAGGTGTGGTTTGAGCTTCTGAGGTCTCCAAGACCACTCTCCCCGCTGCAGTGATGCATCTCTTCCAACAAGGCCACACCTACTCCAACAAGGCCACACCTACTCCAACAAGGCCACACCTTCTAATTGTGGTACTCCCTGAGAGCCTTTGAGGACCATGTGTATTCAAACCACCGCAAGAAGGAAGAAGTATACAAATGTGTTTTCTGTTCTAGGTAGGGTAATGCATAAAGCAGAAAATTTATTTGGCTCACAGTTTGGGAGAGTAGGAGGTTCAAGAGCATGGCTCCAGCATCCACCTGATTGCCCTTGAGTGTTTCATGCTGCCTCACAACAGTAAAAGAGAATTATGACAACAGACTCTCTATGATAACCTATTCTTGTGATAGTGAACTCACTCCCGTGGGAATGCCATGAATCCCTCTTATAGACCTCAGCTATTAAAGGGCCCACTTCCCAAGATCTCCAGAATGGGACTTGAGTCTCTCCATGAGCTTTGGAGAGGATGAACCACATTCAAGCCATGCCAAGAGGTAAATGGAGCGACACCTTAGGAAGTGAGGTGGGACTATTCGGCACACTTTCCTACCTGAAGAATGAACCACAGCCTCAGATTTCATCCAAATGTCCTTCTGTTTCTTCCTTAACAATAGGATTAGGAGACCAAAGGGATCTGAGCAGGACTTAGAGGAGAAAACTCAGGTCAGAGCCCTTCTTTGAATAGTTAATTCTAAAGCCATGGTAGGGAGGCCCTAACTAATTATCAAATAATTTAGCAAAATGTAAACGCACACAGTAATCCAGATACTTTGTTTATACATTTTTATAAGTAATTTAAGAATATACTAGACTACATTTTTCATTTTTCTATACATTTTAGTTCTTTTTCGATTCTCAAATTTTATGAACATACATGTTTTACTAAGAACCACTACTTTTGGAAGTCCTGGAATCTATGTTTTAAAAGCATTGTATCCACTTCCTAACAGCACCTGGTATTCTTCATGGGCACTTTTAAAGGCACATGGAGAAGGAAAATTCAGGTATCTCTTCTATGAATCTCCCGAGCCTTGGGTACTACAGTGGGAATGACTCTGGTTCCCTCAGCTCCATGTCTACACTCTCCTGTGTTGAAACACGAATGCCAATTTGACAGTATCTGGAGATGATTGTGTCCTGAGAGGAAAACTAGTTATTGTAAGAATGGAAAATTTTTAGTTGACCCCACTACAGCACTCAGAGACCTACTCATACCCAACCTGAGGACATGGCCTTCTGTTCCAAGAAATAGGCTAACCAGGAGATCATCTGGCCCGGATTAGGGCTGGTTCAGTAATTCTAAGACAAGAACAGGGAAATGGTTTGCTTAGATAAGTTGACTAAACTTGTGTTTAGATAGAGTGTGCCAATTTGAACGAGCCAATGAAATTGTTACACACCTACTGATTCCCACCTGAGTGATATTCTCTATAAAATGAGCCCTGAGTTCGGGGCTCGACTCCTCTGTCTTCTGTGTGAGATACATGTAGTCCCCAGAGCTCTGGCTTCCTGAATATACCTCTTGCCTGATTGCATCAAGACTGGCTGCTCATGAGTTCTTGGGTTTGCGTCATCCTGGTACTCGAGTAAGATTCTCCCGCTTGGGAAGGACCTTTCATTATGAATGGGATTAGTACCCTCATCAAAGAATGGGATTGTACCACCAAGTCAGTAGGCTTGCTGGCCTCTCTGCCCTGTGAGAGCACTGTAAGAGAAGCGCTGCTATAAGGAGCCAGACAATTAAAGTGTTAGCATCTTGATCTCAGACTTCTCAGGCTCCAAAACTGTAAGAAATAAACTTCTGATTGTGTGTAACTTACCCAAACTCTGGCACTTGGTTATAGTAGCCCTAACAGGTTAAAACAAACAAACAAACAAACAAACAAACAAACAAAAAAGACCCACTTAGTTAAGAAGTAGCAGGCATTCTCAGGACTATTTTATACATTTGTAGTAAAAACAGGAAACAAAGAGATTCAGAAGTCCCTTAAGCATTCAAGGCAAGGCAAAGAGAATATGGATGAATAGAGAAGAGCCCAGTCTGCCAACATCCAGCATCAACAGAAGGCTCTCTTGGCACTAGCATCCTTTTCATTTTCCTTTCCCTCATATGAAATTCCTTCCCCCTGCTCTCTCTCCTCCTGTGAACAGAGAGAGAGAGAGAGAGAGAGAGAGAGAGAGAGAGAGAGAGAGAGAGAGCTATTTAACAACCAAGACCACATTTCAAGGCCAAGATAACCAATTAAAAGTAACACTTCCCTAAAACTGCAAACAGTCCCCTCTCCAACGCAAACTTTTAAGTCAAGAGGACAGCTTTCCACATCCCTTCCTAATAGAGCTTGGCCTCCATCCACCAACATTAATCACTCAAAGATGGCCCAAGAACCTATGTAAGGTCACTGCCTAATCCTTTTATTAAAGGTCATTGGTTCTTGACTATGAAAATGTGTTTTGTTTCCCATCCTCAGCCATCTGCCCCACAGTCTGAGTCTAAAGACATTTACTCTCTCACCAAGGACAGTTGGAGACCTCTGTAGAGCCTCTTGTCTTTGAAATTTCACTAACGTCCAAAGACGCTTTGAAATGCAACACATTTCTGCCAAGGTGCTAGAATGTAGCAGAAGTCTCCAGAAAGATACATTCAGCTCTGGAACCTTTGGATTCCACTTTCTTTGGTAAGGGTTGGAATATGGAAACACAGCACTTTGCAAACTAGCTTTTTTGGGAAGGTATTCTATTTATGACTGTCCTTGGGAAAGCACTATCCTGAGCCATAGCCAGAGAGAGGGACCAGGAACAAGGAAGTAGATGAAAGTTTGTGGAGCAAAAATGTCTGTCCACGGTGCAATTCAGTTTGAAGATACCAGACACGATCAAGGACTTTGGAGGGAAAGGAAGGGTTCAGAGAGCAGTGGCTCCAGAGGACGTTCTAATGCTTGGGGCGGAGCTTTCTACGTGGCGTCCCCGAGCTGCGCAAGGGATAGGGCTGTGGTGGGAAGCTGCTGGCTGGACCAGTGTGCTCTTCAGAGCTTGCCTGTCATGTGTACAAGAAACCCGTGTGCGCGTGTGTGAGCGCACCTGGGCAGGTTAGCGTGGTGTGTGGTTCGTAACACATCCTTTGGAGCTTCTCTCTGTGCACATATCCGAGGCTGTCTGCAAAGCAATGAGGCTTATTTAACATTCACCGTGGGACAAATAAGAGAAAATTAAAAGAGCAATTTTAGGAGGGAATAATTGTTTTCCATACACTATAATTACAACTGCCTGTAAATGCCGCTATCATAAACGAATCTGCCGTTTAGAGTTCTCTTAAATTCTTTCCGTAATGAACACGCTCTGAAGGCGGGAGACCTCGGCGATGCTCCAGCAGGGGAAGCTGGGCCTGCACTGACCCCTGGCGTCTGCCTTGCGCAGAGACCTCCCTCCACAGCCACAAAGCCTGGGACCCCGCTGTGAGAAATCCCTTGTCCTTCTGTGTCCTTGGCATTACAAACATCCTGGAGACCCTTGGGACAGAAGTAAATCTTAGAATCTCTGTCTTCCTAGCTCTCTTGAGGCGATTTCCTAATATTTGCGTCGGCATTATTTCCCTTCTCTGGCTCCCTCCTTCAGCAAACAGCACCTTTCAATTGCCACTCAAAAACCTGAAGGTCATTTCTGATCTTCCCTTCTTTCCTACCACAGGGGTGAGCAAGCCAGTAATGCCTTAGCCACTGAGGCGTGGCGATGGTGTGTCTCCTACAGATCTCTCCATCCATCCTGGATAGACACCAGCCATCATCACCCTTTCTGGATGGTGCACATCAGCCTCTGAGTGACTTTCTTGCTTGAGACTTAGTGTCTCCAGGGATCTTCTTCCACTTTCTAACTCATGAAATTTATTCCTCAAGTAACCTTTGATGAACCAGAGAGACTGCTGTTAATTACTTTTAATAAGTCATGGCGCGAACTTGGCACTATCACTTGGGCAATCTCCTCCTTGCCAGCGTTGGTGCGGGAACAGTGCTTTTCTATCTTTTTTTTCTAAGGACTTCCATTATCAATTCCCCCGTGCCCCGCCCTTTCCCTTTGTTTCCAGAGAAATCTCTTGGACCAAATAAACTTGATGATTAAAATAAAATTATTTCCTGCTTTTCATGACAGGCAGAGCTGACTGATAATTGGGGCATCTGGTCAGGAGAAGATAACCAGCATTATCATAAAGAATGAGCCTAATCCCAGCCACAGGCAGAAAAACAGTCCGATAGTTTATCTAGCCAGTGCAGTCTTATCAAGACGAAATCTAGCGTCTCCGTTTGCTGTTCGAAAATATTGAGAGAAGCACATAGCTTCCTATTTCGGCTGTCCTAGATCCCCTGTGATACTCTCTGAAGGAAGTGGCTCTTGGGGAACTGCTCTGAGATTCTAAGAGTCGGCCGCACTCATACGCCGAGGTGCTCTCGGCGTTCTCTAAGCGACCACAGCCCTTCTTCTTTAATTGCACCTGGTCCATAAATAAATATTCCATCCCCAATGCCAGCTCTAATTAATTAAAACTGGGAGGAGTTCACCATGCCACTTGCAAATTGAGCATATATGTGAAAGATCTCAGAACAAATTAATTTCACATAGATTTAATGATTGATTACTTAATGCACGCTAATTAAATGTTTGGGGGGGAGGGTATAGAGTCTAATTAGTATTAATTTTTACATTGCCAGATTATAATTCTCCTTTTCTTTTTGGCCACTAGTTATCCAAACACTGCCATTTTCCTTTGGTGTTATGCTCCGCTCATTCCTCTTCCTCTTCCTCCTTTACTGAAGGGTTTATCATTCCTCTCAGAAAGGTCTAAGTTCTTGACGCAAGCGGTCACGTTCCACTTGCTCATTCTCTTTCTCCTTATTGCAAGTCTGACTTGTTAAAGAATAAGGATACCGACTTCTTCCCAGTTAATCAATTAACATCAATTGCTCTCTTTTCTCTGTCTCCTCCCCTTCCTTCTCCTCTCTCTTTTTTTCCCCTCTTCTCCAAAACTCAGTATGCAGTTCTTAATGGTCTCATAGGCAGAGGTGGGGTGAACAGTATGAGGTAAATTTAAGAATGACTAGAAAAATTTTAAATCATGTAGACTCTGTGTTAGATATTAATGTTAACATTAATATTAAATTTGGGTATTGGAGTGGAAGTTCTGGTTTCTCTAATAACTTAGTTGTATCACCAGATAATTTTCTGGAAGCTGTCTTGTGAGAGGGCATGTGATGGCTTGCTGAAAACAGACACTTGAGAGGGCACATGGTGTTTAGAAAGAATGTAAGTAGAACCCCACAAACAGTGAGAGGACGCTCTTGCATTGTGACACCATGCAATGCTTCGCCGGTCTTTGTTGGTTTTCAACGGTCTTTGTTGGTCTTCGTAGAGAGAAACATGATAAAGAACGTCTCATGGTATTCCAGCTGACTCTGGCTGCTTCTGCTGACTCCTGCCCACTCAGCAGAACTTTGCTGTTCCTGTTGGATTACGAAACCTCCTCTCATTCATGTTTGATGTTTGCTATTGAACTGGACGGCTGGTATCCTGACAATGAAGAGTGGAATTGCCCCTAACGAACTACTTCCAAACAGGTTCACAAAACCCTTTTTCTGTTAACCATCATTTTCTCCTACCTCTGGTTGGTGGGTTAGAAGGAAGGCTGACGAATTTAAGAACCGTAAATAAAGTAGGTTTTAAAGAAATCTATGCCCAAGCCTACAGGGTATGAAGTTTACATGCATATAGGATGAATATGCCTAGAGATCTAATGTGCAGCATGGGAACTATAGTTAAGAATATCGTATTGAATACTGGGAATTTAATGAATACATTTTCAGTATTATTTTTTTCTACAAAAAGGTATGTGAGAGCACAGCTATGTTAATTTGCTTGGTTGTAATAGTTACTTCACTACATATAGAAACATCAGTGTCATATACCTTAAATCTGTACAATCTTAAATGACTCAAACTACTAATTTGTCTGTCTATAATAACAAGGTTATAATTCTATAAGAGACAGTTCATGTTTATGAAGTGAGTGTTTTCTACAATTTGCTGTCAAGTACTTTTAATCAGGAAAGGAAGGAAAGTATGTTTCAGGAGTGTGTGTGTGTGTGTGTGTGTGTTGCACACATGTCCACGTACACACATCCCTCTACATTGCTTAGAGAGATAAGGTGGTAAGATGCCAGCAATTGGTGAAGGATCTCTTGGTGGTCATTATACTGGCTTCCAATTTTTCTGCAGCTTTCAAACTTTCAAAACAAGCCTTGGGATAGAGCCTTTTGAACCCCTTGGATACTGTGTTATTATTTCAGTCCTTTTCTTTCCTTAAACTCTGATTCATCCCTGCTGTCCAAATGCCAGGAGGCAGCTTTCTCCTTGTATTCGATCAGGATGGGCTAGGTTATGCTGCAGGGACAATCTGAAAATCCCAGGAACTTAAACCATCAAAGGCTTCTCTCCACTAGTGCTATGTGTCCATTTCAGATCAGTAGGAGATAAAAGCCATCTTTGTGAGCATCTCAAGTACCCTCATTCTCACCTCTTAAGGTGCCATGTCTATGAAGTGGATTCCCCTCCTTTATTTTCAAAGGAAGAGGTTTCTTTCCTCTTATTTAAAGATAACTGCTTCGCATGAACTCTGGACCCCATCTCCTCTGGGATTTTGTTCCCACAATGTGTGTCTAGTTCCTCCTCCTCTGTTTCTGGCCCTCTTCTCTCCATGTATTTTAGTTTCCATGTCTCAGAAAGATCCCGTGTTTGATTCTGTTAAGCCTTGTAAGTTCCTGCTTTTCGTCTTTCGTTTTGCTGATGTCTTTTCTCCATTTCCTGACATGCCCATCTCAGTTTCCACAGGAGCTGACATTTGCTCCCCAATTATACTGACACGTCTTCTTGAAAAATGAGTAGCCATTTTAGTTCTCCATTCCATAGTTCCTGATCTCTGCAGGGAGGTACTAAGGACCATGGCTGCCATCCCTTATGTTCTCTCCAGCTCTGATCTATGGATAATTTTGGGGGTTCTCTTCCTATCCTCTGAGACTGCCACTTCTCCTTCAAGGCATCATTTCTGTCCTGCTGTCCTACTTATGAGAATCCTCCAGGGCGTTTCAGCATTCGCCTCCCATTGTCCCTCTAATGGTTGTTTCTATGGCATTCCCATGTGAGGGAATTGTAATTGCCTCCAGCGAAGACAACGTCCCTCTTCTCTGATATTTAACTCTTCTCCCTTAGAGGCCTCCTTTTACGTCAGGTTCTCAGCCCAGTAGAGACCTGTGTGAGTCTTTGGCTTCCCTTCCTGCTCTCCACCTTCACTTCTGAAATCCAAGTCTTACAGTTTTCCCAACGATAAACTGGTTGTCCTTGGCATCCATGCCTTCTTTAGGTAAGTCAGATGCATAGTCTGATTGAAACTTTCCTGTCCATAGTTCCCTCCAACTGCCAGTCAGATCACTTTCCTTATTTCATGGCACAGACCTATTATTGACCAACTAACACAAGCGTCAGGCCCGGACGCCTCAGCCGAGATCGTAATTTGACTTCATCCAGATGTTTAGCTTCCTAGCAGCCCTTGCAGGGTTGGGTCCATTTGGGTCCTTCTCTCTGAGCTTATGTGATTCCTCTTCTCCCTTCTTTCTCCCTTTCATTATCTTTATTTCCCTCACCCCATATGCTCCCCCTTTCCCCTTCATTCATCTTCCTCATCCTCTCCTCCAAGTTTTAGCCTTCCTTTAAGGCATTACCACCTCCCCCTTGAAGGCAGCTCTCTTGCTCAGGCTCCCACTGACCTTCTCCTCGGACCCTCGTGACCAGGGAGGCACAAACCATCCAGCTGTTAGCTATTCAGTGTACACAGTTCTCTCCTTCCCCTGATGCCTCATGTGAAGTTCTGCATAAACAACCACAGTGATGGGCACATGACTGGATCAGCAGATCCACATGAGCTGACTGACTTCCCTGAGATCTGATAGAAAGTTTTAGTTATCTTTTTATTCTCTTATCCAAGGAGGAATTATATCTGCAAGTGGCTGGAAAATACATTTTTTTCTTCTCCTCAAAACCATATGGAGAGATTTGTTCCCTGGAAGCACGGCTGGTGATTTCAAAGTCCCAAGACATCCCATTTCCTGTAGCAGCCACATCTATATTATTAGACTCCTACATAATCCCATATCATAGAAATATTTGCATTGCCTTTCTGCCATTACACACTTGGCTTTGCTGTACTTTCCAGCTTTGCCATTTTGCTGATGAATAATAATGTGTTTGCTTGTGTTAACTCATTTAATCCCTTGTGCAGGTCTTTCAAGGCTGGCCACACCATCCGATTGATACTGTTTTCCTGCCCAAAACCGTACAGCGTGAAGCATTTCAACTGGTTCAAGGTTACAGAGGTAAGAATCACAACCAGTTGTTTTATCGTTTTATTGTTTTTTTTTAAGTTGGTTCAAAGCTTTCCCTGTCACCTTAGGCTCATTCTTTCAAGATGCTCTTCCTCTTGATTGACAGAATTTCCATCCACCAGGGAGCATTTATTATATGGAGTGTAATAATTAATTTATAAGTCTTTCCTCATCATCAGATGGTGAACTTGCTGAGAGTAGAGATTGGGTCTAATTTAATCTTTTATTATCATTGAACATCCCAGCATATGTCTAACTTAAGTCATAAGTGAATGAATGAATGAAGGAATGAATGAATGAGATTGCAATGGGATCTGTCCTCATGTTAGAGAAAGGAAGACTTGAAACAGACTGTGTACAAAAGTGTAAGAAAACTCATCAAATTCCTTTCTCTTCAATGTCCTTCATCCATCTCCTTCTCCCTTAGTGCCCAGGATCTTTAGAAACACACACATCACTGACACTGATGGTCTACACTGGAGGGACAACTCAGGAAAACGTAGGTTTTCATCTCCTTTCTGCTATTTATCAGCTGGCTGGGTAGATTTGAATAGGCTAGTAAACTCTTAAGCTTCAATCTTCCCTCTGCAAAGCAGGTACAACCAGTAGAAGTTCAGAGTTCTGGGAACCCAGTAAAGTCACATATTGGAAGCCTTCCATGCCAATACAGCAATATAATAATTTGTTTATGGGAAGCTAATCATTGTTGTTCTAAAGAGGAGTGGTGCTTGGCAATCACGTGGGCTGTCACGGTGGGGCTCTCCGACATGCATGGTTTCTGATTCAAGCCTGCCAAAGGTCTTTCTTCATTAACTGAAGCAGTCGATGATTCAGATCACCTCATGCCTCTGCCCCTGTGAGTGCTTTGAGGGTGGGCATGGGAGGGTCCTGAAAGAACCTCACAATATTGGAACAAATGGTTGGTGACCATTTATGTTTATATAGTCTCCCTGCCTGTCTTCTGCTGTTTTGTGCTGTCAGAGTGAAGTGTACACTCTTTGCGCATGTGTGCACGCTTGTGTGAATGAGTGCCTGTTACTTTCTCAATGGCCTGAGCTACTCTACTGCATCCAGAGATGGGGGAACAGCCTGTCTTAATGTCTTAAGCTCATTTGTAAGTTCATCTCCTGGAGCAGATTGAGACACAGGCTCACCATCTCATAAATGTTCTAGTGCACCCCAGTGTAGGGTTGGGATACAGAAAAAAGGTGGGTCATATCTCCATATTAGTGGTCTCTGGGGGGGAAAAAACCCCACCAGCTGCTTCCCTCATCACAGAATTTTCCTCGAATCAGTCCATTTTACAGGTGAGCAAACTGAGGTGTAATGAGATAGAACTGAATATCAGCCTACTTAGAAAAGAGACTGGAAGGAGACTAGGGGAAACTGGCTAATATCTGTCCTCAGGTCAAACTTGAAAGAGATGGGTCTTGGGTACCACCACCACCACCACCACCACCACCACCACCACCACCACCACCACCCCTCTGCTACAAATGTAAGTTGGAATCTTAGCTCCTTTTGGCACATTGTTTATTTTCCCTAAATCTTGGTTTCTTCCCTGTGCAACGAGGAATGTGATAATTCCCAGAATAATTCAATTATTTGTCTTATTTTTAATGCACCCTGAAGACCCACCATGCACCAAAATCTAAGCCTGTAATGTAATAATTGAGCAGTGTCTCAATGCTGACCACGTAGGTCAGTGGTAGATGCCCAATAAGAGATTCTTTCTCCTCCCAGGACTTACATCTTTGAATGACCTTTCTCCAAGGTTCACTCTGCCTCACCCACTTTAGGACTGAGTTGAAGCTGGAGAACATGCTGACTGACTTTACTGCCTGTATTCCTCTGTACCCATATTCCCCACCCCCAGCACTTTTCCCTCAGGGCTTTTGGGACTATAATACCCCACTAACTCTGACAGGTGATCTTTGAGGGGAGAGAAGTCTGTGACACTCCCGGCCCAAAGTGACAGCCCAAGGATATTCACAAACAATCTTGCTCACACTAGTTAAAGGTGACTTGTCAAAGGGGGACAGACTGTCTTCAGCATCAGCTCCAGGGAAGCTTGACAACTGAACCAACTCTGTACCCATTCTAGGAGTAGCCTGTGGCTCTCCTCAAAAGGGACAAAGAGACCAGGGTCATGTGGAGATACATGCCCGAGAGACCAGTGAGCCGGGAGGGAGCCTCGACCAGAAGTAAGGGTCACTCAGTTAATTGACTCCAAAAAGTGTCCACTTCCTCCTCTGTCCCTGATAACCCCAGGCCCTCTCTTCTACTCCTTCCAAGGAGCAGCATCCATGTCTGGCTCTTGGTAGTGCTCTGCTTCTCTTCCCACCACGGGGACAAATTCATGGAAATATAACAACATAATCCTCTTCGCACCACTCAGTCCCCAAAGGTCCTTACTCGGAATTCTCCATTTATCTGGTCATTAGATCTAATTAAATCCATCCAACTTAGAGCGCCGACGAGTGGTGCCACTTTCTCTCACCAATTAAAACAGAGGAGATTAAAGAATGCCCCCGACACTTTGTCCTTGTGAGGGTGGTGGCTTGGGAAGAGGCTGAGGAGGAACAGGGAACATTGTCCCTTATCTCTAAAAGCAGTGCTGATGTCATGTGGGCTCCTGCCAGGAAAATGTACCCTTCGTGTGGCTTTTCCAGCTGTGACCACAAATGTACAGTAAGCAGTCTGTTGTCTGTTCTAGAAATATCTGTTTCCGAAGGTGGCCCAAAGAGCTTAGACAAAGGGTGTCTATGAGGAGTAATAAAAAGGAAAGAGGAACTCCAGCAAAAAGAGAGAAGGTAACAGATACACTAATAACAAAAATACTGTTGAAAATGTTTATTCTAATTCGCCTAAAATCTGATTGGAGCTTCCCAACAGTTATGGCAAGAAGAGCAATCTAGGGGTTGGGGATTTAGCTCAGCGGTAGAGCGCTTGCCTAGCAAACGCAAGGCCCTGGGTTCGGTCCCCAGCTCCGGAAAAAAAAAAAAAAAAAAAAAAAAGAAGAGCAATCTAACATATTACCATGGAGGTAATCATTTTAAAAGGCCAAAATTCACTTTCTTACTTAAGGGATGGAACATTCTGGCTCTAAATTCTGAAGGGAATTCCTCTAGTGGTGCTGGCTTCACAGACCCTCCATGATGCTCACTGCCTTACATCTGATAGGCCTAATGTTGGGCATCTGGGGCACGAGAAGAATACTTCCATTTTTGAAGGATTATTTTGCCTATACAAGGATCCAAGAGTGACCACAGCTTTATTAGGACAATGCTCAGGCTAACTTAGCTCATCGGGGTCAAGCTGGAAGGAGATGAAAGCCACAGACTCCTACAAACCTGATTCTCATAGGCGCTCACTCACCTGCCCTGTCCCACTGATGTGGTTGGCTCCACATCACTCATTGGACATAGGGCTTGGCCCTTTGAGGAGTATGGTTATGGCCCCAGCACACTCTAGGGAATCAGCTCAATGTAATCTCGTCCCTTCCTCACAGCGGTATCGACCCAGATCTTGCCTTTAATTCCTCTTCAGTTCACCCCTTAGGGTCTTATTTGGGTAACTCTGCATGGAGACACTCTCCTAGGCCTTCTATAGTAAAATATACCATTGGGAATGTGTGGAGATAGTGGGGAATGGGGATGCAGAGAAAGTAGAGAGGTAGCCTCAGAGAAGAAAGAGAGCCAGGCTTCCACTCGACACACCTCTTCCTGACTCCAGAGAACATGCTTCCTGAGAAAATCCCGAGTGCAGGATGGCTTCAGTTCTTGTCCCCTGTACCTATTAACGATTGCCTTGCAGAGTGGTTTGGATTCCCTGGTCAGGCTCACGCTCTGCATACCCTAGGTCTATCCTGAGCACCCAAACCCCTTTCTGCTGGGTTTCTGCAGACCCAGACCCACTCACACAGCTGTGCCTTTAAGATACATCCAACCAAGAGCTCCTCACCCACAGATGTCCTACAGGGGCCCTTCTACAGAGTGGTCCTAATTAATTTCTGTGGTCTCATCTCCAACACCTGTACCTCCTGGCTCTTGATTGGGCTCCTTTCCCATGATCCTAGGTTTTCCCCAGCACTTTAAGGTGAGTTATCTACTCATCTCTGAAATCACCAGGCTGGTGCCTCATTGTGTGGGTCTGCTTGCCTGGGGGATGGGATGCTCAGGTGTTTACCTAAACAAGTTCTGGAGCATGCCTGTGGTCATATTTATGGATGAGATTAGTGTTTGAATAAATTGTCTTCACCAAGGGATCATCTAATGTAATCGGATGGGAGTCTGAATGAAGCAACACTTAGAGGAAGAGAAAATTTGATCCCTCTGCCTGATCACTTGAACCAAGAGATCTTTGTGTTTTCTCCTGCCTGGTGGTTGAGACTTACAGCCATGGCTCCAAGGTTCTTAGACCTTGAGGCTGAGGTTGAACTACAACACCAGCTTTCCTGGGTCTCCAGCTTAGAACTCAGGCCATGGGTGTTCCCAGCATCCATCACTGCGTGAGCTGAGTCATATATATATATATATATATATATATATATGTATATGTATATATATATGTATATATATGTATGTATGTATATGTGTATATATATATATATATAAAATATATATACTATATAATGTTCCTTACTGGTCCCATGTCTTTGGAATACTCTATTACACCAAGCCGCGGCCTCAGCTGTCCTTCAAACTGTCCCGATCAAACCCAGAAGCCCATGTGTTTCTCCCTTCGCTGGCCAGACCCAGCCAAGGCCAAGCTCTTGTACCACAGCATTCTTCTGGTTGTCAGCTGGCTTCTTTTCTGGCCCGCCATCTATCCACTGTCACCAAAACAGAAAAGAAGCAAACCCCGATGGAAATACAGAGCGGGAGGACTCTTAAAAGATCCCTTGGTATTATGACAAATGTCCATTCTGGGAGTCTCTAGTCAGAACCCTCAAATCTTCCTGGGCACAGTGGTTCCTCCCCGTGTTTACGCTGGGGCCCAAGGCTTGGGAAGATTTAGTAGGGGACAGGTGTTGATAGTGAAGTGTGGTTCTCCTCACATGTTGCCTCAGACGTTGCCTGAAGTTCAGCTCTGTCTCCTCTTTTTACTCTTCTCGGGTCTCTCTTTTTCCCCCTCCGTTCCTAATCTCTGCCCTCCTCTTCAAAGGCCCAGAGAGAAGCAGGCGCTCTCAGATGTAGTAGGAGACTCCGTTCCAAAGGGGGCGCTCTAGGATCAGGAAAAAGGGCCTTGAGGAACTTGCGTGTGTATCGAAGAGGATTGTGAGCGGGTACCAATGGCTGGACATTTAAAAAAAATGACTTTTATGAAATCTTTGCCTAGATACGCTATCAATTTTCCCAGATGCCTTTTCAATATCTGCCTGCATAACTGTATGAAATTATAGTAAGTCCTACAGCTGGGGATGAGGATGTGACAGACATCTGTGGCGTGGATGAGAGCTCAAGGCGCGCTGCTGGTAAGGTCTGCTCTAGGAAGCTGCCAAGCTGCAAGCCTCCCTAACATTGGGCAGGGTGGGGATGGGGTATCTACCTAGCAGAGAGCTGTGTGAATCTGGCACCTGTCCCTCCCCTCCCCTCCCCTCCCCCTGAGATGTACCCCAAGCAGGGCACAAACCCAGTCAGCACTCTCAGGCAGCACAGGCTGCTAGACAGATTCGGAGGCCTCAAAATGAGGTGAGGAGAGAAGGAAGGATGGGAAGATGAGCCAGAGGATGTTCTAGGTGGGATAATGTCTGTAAGACAGACGTTACACTGGTTGACCTGTACAGTGGCTCTCTGTACCTTCAGGAGGCTAGAGAATACACCTGTCATTTCACTTATGACCTGCTAGGATGTTCAGGCTAGCCTGAGCACATCCCACTGAGCCTCCGACAGATTGGTCACTGGTGAGAAAGCTGACTGTGTCTGGCATGCAATTGGTTCCACCCCTCACCCCCCTTCCCCCATATGGGAGACAGTGAGTGGAGGAAGACACACACGGCTGCAGTGGACCCAAAGCCTCTCCCTGTCTCTATGGGAGGACAAAAGACAGTTTAGGAGAGGGTGCAGTAAGTCTGTTTCCACAGAGGCCTTGGGAGGGTGAGACACCGGGGCAGCAGCGTCTGATAGGGCTGGCATCCTAAGACCTCTTGCTTCACAGCCTGCTCCAGATGCCTGGTGCAGCTCAAAAGGAGCAGGGTCCACGGTCTGTGTCCAGCAACCTGTGGGCTAACTTTACAGTGCTTGTCATCTTCTGCGTTTTGTCTGTCTGCCAAACCCATTTCCACGGCGCTCGAGAGTGGGAGGCTTCGAGGCTCACATCTGTGGCTGATAACACACGACCTTGTGTGAATCAGGGAGCTAAGAGGCTTTGCTTTGCTGTTTTAGAGAGACCTCTGGCTCAAGGCACTGCACTAGGAGGGCAGCAGAGATACTGTCAATTACAAACCTGTCCTTCAAACCCTGGGGCTCAGTGAGCCTGGTGCTGTCAGCCATGCATGTTGGCACAAGCTAGATACACACTTTTGTGCTGGGAGCCTATTGCCAAGAGAGGCTCAAAGACTTAGTAGTTTCTTTTCTTTTTCTCTTCTCTTCTCCTTTTCTTTTCCTCTCCTTCCCTCCCTCCCTCCTTCCTTCCCTCCCTCCTTCTCTCTCTCTCTCTCTCTCTCTCTCTCTCTCTCTCTCTTCTTTCCTGTTCTGTTGTCTTCCTTTCCTTTCCTTTCCTTTCCTTTCCTTTCCTTTCCTTTCCTTTCCTTTCCTTAACTTTTTGGGGGCTTGACAGATGGCTCAGTAGATAAACTGCTGACTGGGAAAGCATGGAAACCTAAACTTGAATCCTCAGAGCCCACACAAAAGCCTGGTATGGTGGTGCATGCCTTTAATCCCAGTGCTGTGAAGGTTGAGACAGGGGGTGGGAGGGGCGGTGTCCTGGGGTTTGCTGGACAGCTAGTGTAGCCGAATAGGTGAATCCCAGGTTAATAGGCAAACCTTGTCTCAAAAAGAGTACTAACCCCTACACAAATGCACACAGACATGTATGTGCACCCATAAGAACACATACACATGCATGCGCCACACACAGACACAATTCTGGCCAAGCAATTCTGCTAACTATTACTGAGCTAATAAGTTAGAGACCCTTCAAAACTATAACCTGAAAGATAAAGCACTTGTAATTCTTTCCTGAATAATCTTACTTACCAATGGGGTAGGCATACTTGCGCACTGCACAACTTCTTAAGTGTTGGACACTGTCACTTTGCCTTCTATTTCACATTGATTTTTGGGTTGTACTTGCTTTTTGTCATAGCAACCATAGGAAACACCTTCAAAAACTGTGATGAGGGCATACCTGTCCTGTGAACCCTTGGAAGGCCTAGTCAGGAGACTGCTATGACTCTGAGGGTAGCCTGGGCCACACAGTGAGTTCCAGGCTAGCATGGGATGAAGTGAAACCCCGTCTCCAAACCATAGAGATGAGTTTCCTGAGATGAATTCCAGGATCGAGTGTAAGATCATAAACTATCTTGAGCTAGTGATGGGCTTGGTGTGTGGAAGATATGGTTATCCCGGTATATTACCCTCAGTGTTGATTTATTGCATGTCCTTAAGTTGGAGGATGTGGGTGAGGTAGAAGCCGGGTTGAGAGGACAAAGAATGGAAAGGGAAAATTTGCTGAACTTAGCTACATCTTAGGATGTGTTCTCGGGCGCTGTTACGCAGAGCTGTAGGGCTGCAGTCTTTCTTGGGAACACTGTGTACAGACTGTGTTGAGTGGAACAGGACAGACCCGTGGCTGCAGACTCATGCCTGTAGCCCCTGGTCACTTCTACTCTAACTATTCCAGGCCCATTAATCCAGGGTCCTTCTTTCTTTCAGTAACTGGATGCTCTTTGTCTACAGAATGAATGGTGAGACTAGGCTGGGTCCTGTATCTGCTATGATATCTGGCCTCAGTGCTTTGGATTCGACGTCTGTAAAGTGAGTTTAGTAAAACACTGCACCCCATGACCTGTGTGAGATTGAAAGACAGTTGTGTGGGAATCAGAATGTTTGTCATGACTCTGAGCAAACAATGCTACAGACAGGTATGATGAGACAGCCCCAGGCTCTGCTCCTACCTGGCTTACAGTTCAGGGAAGGAGAGCCATCTCAAGCAGGCATGTGGCCAGGGTTCTATTCTCGGTGTGTGTTTCAGAGAACAGTATACATATTTTATGCATGTAGCTAAGATGTCATGCTGGATACCTTAGGATTATTCCCAGAGCAGAAACATTTAAATCAGATCTCTAGAGATAAACATAAGTGAGGGAAGCCAAGACCCAGCAGCCGACAGAGGGAGAGTCTGTCACAGTGACCCCCAGAGAAGCAATCTTGTGAGGAAGATCCCAATAGTTTGGTTGGCTCTAAGAACAAGGAAAGAAGTCAGACAGGGACAAGATCATCCAGGGTCTTGGTAGCACTAACGGACAATCCTTCAATAATTTCCAAGCATGGTGGGAAGCCTCTGAAGGCTTTTGAGTAGAGAAATGACATGTTTTCACTCATTTAAAAGATCACAGTTGCTGGGTGTGGTGACACACACCTTTAATTTCAGCACTCAGCAGGTGGGAGCAGGAGGATCTCTGTGAGTTCTGCTAGTGCTGTTATAGTAAGAATGTCTAAACAACAACAAAAACAAATAAACTGTCAAACGAATAAACAAAAACCCCTATCCTGTCTGCCTGTTGGAAAATGGGCTTTTAAGAACAAGTGAGTCAAACGGAAGGACCAGGAAGGATCCTACTAGTAAACTGGGTGAAGATAGGACAGAGGAGGATGGGTCTGGGAGACTTAGGAGTTAGAATGGCTGGGATGGACTGCTTATTGAGAGAGGAGAAACCAAGCAGGCTCCCAGAAGTCTGCTGGAGCAGTGTGCAGAAGGAAGTGGAGGAAGGTTTCCAGTAAAATTACTAGGCAGGGCACAGGAGAGAAGCTCAGTGGTAGAGTGCTTGCTTGGTTTTCATCTCAACAACCCATGTTCAAAAAAAAAAATGCTGGTGTGATGGTGTGTGCTTGTAATTCCAGCACTGGAGAGGTAGAGACAGCAGAGAGCTAAGGCTTGCTAGTCTGTCAGCCTAGCTGAGTCGTGAGCCCCAGTTTCAAGTCTCAAAATACCAAACTAAATCCACACACAATCTACCTATGAAGACAGCAAAACCCCTAAGCCACCAAAACACGAACAAACCAAAGTAAGATGGGCAGTTCCTTAAGAATGGCCAACATATCTACCTACATAATATGACATGTGCAGTTGTAGCATGAAAATGAACACACACACACACACACACACACACACACACACACCACACATCCACACCACACACACATCACACCACACATCCACACAACACACAAACATCATACCACACATCCACACCACACATCCACACCACACACACATCACACCACACATCCACACCACACACAAACATCATACCACACATCCACACCACACACACACACACACACACACATCATACCACACATCCACACCACACATCCACACACAAACATCATACCACACATCCACACCACACATCCACACCACACACACATCACACCACACATCCACACCACACACAAACATCATACCACACATCCACACCACACACACACACACACACACATCATACCACACATCCACACCACACATCCACACACAAACATCATACCACACATCCACACCACACATCCACACACAAACATCATACCACACATCCACACCACACATCCACACACAAACATCATACCACACATCCACACCACACATCCACACCACACACACATCACACCACACATCCACACACAAACATCATACCACACATCCACACCACACACACACACACACACACACACATCACACCACACATCCACACCACACATCCACACACAAACATCATACCACACATCCACACCACACACACACATACACACACACACACACCACACATCCACACCACACACACATCACACCACACATCCACACACAAACATCATACCACACATCCACACCACACATCCACACCACACACACATCACACCACACCACACATCCACACCACACATCTACACACAAACATCATACCACACATCCATACCACACACACACACACATCACACCACACATCCACACCACACACACATCACACCACACATCCACACACAAACATCATACCACACATCCACACCACACACATAACACACACACACCACACACACATACTCTCTCTCTCTCTCTCTCTCTCTCTCTCACACACACACACACACACACACACACACACACACACACACACACACACACACTACTGCAAAGAACAAGGGACAGGCGCGCCCAAACCACTTTCTGCAAACTTTTTTTTTTTTTTTTTTTTTTTTACAAAATACGACTTTTGCATTTCTCCTTTGAAATATCTAGGTAACTCTCTTAGGTCTTCCCTTTATTTTACACAATGGTCAGAGCATCGGGAATGGGAGAAGTCCTTTTCTTTGATCGCCCTGTGGCATTCAAGTTCTTCTCTGACCCAAGGACTCATCTAGAAAACAAGTTTGTGGCTGTTCTGCCCATGACTGAGCCAGTCAGATTCTGTCCGTAGCTTCTTCCCACCCTTTCTTTAGCCATCTTCCTGTCTTGTATTTAAGTGAGAAAAAAAAAAGGTTTGATATTAATTAAGTTACATGGCGAATTCCTCCCCCTAATTACAGTGGAACCTGTCCACTGGACACTTTGAAGTGCAGCTCTTTAGATATAAGAAACTTCTCATCCTGCGCCAGGGCTCAGTTGTGCTCCTCCACATTGTTCACTTCAGTCAGAATAAAACTCTTTTGGATAATGAAGGGAAGAGCATTTAACTTGGTCCAGTCCAGTCAGCTAGGAGTGGGGTGTGGAAAGCCTGCTGGACCCACCATAAGCAGTGTGGGAGGCTGGGACGGCTACTCAGCTCTGGATGGACAGGTGGTCAAGTGCGTTGGACCTGGTGGTAACAAGGGTGCCGGAGGTCACCCCGGTGCTGGGATACTGTGCGGGAGGCCTGGGGTGGGGGGCAGGTGCAGCACCCCACACGTGTAAGGAAGGGCTCAGCTCCATGGGCTGACGTTTTGCTGTGAGCCGATATCCGTGGTGGAAGGTGGACTTGGATGGTGCTCTTCATCCTAACTTCCCAGGGATGGTGCCTTGGCTTTGTGTGGGGCTCAGAAGCTACCCTGGGAGCCCCAGAGCTGGAGCAGTGGCAAGGATCTAAGAAGAAAAGCGAGTGAGACCGAGAATACGCACCCTGCCCGTGACCACCCCTCACCTGAGCAGACTTGTCCGGCTGGAGACACTCTTGGCTTTTCTAACCCTGCCAGCTCCTTGATTTATTCTCCCCCACCCCCAACATTTCCTCTTTCTACCTCCTCTAAATACCCTCAAGGTGGGAAGAGAAAGAGAGAGGATCTTGTCCCTTCCTGCCCCAAACCAATTTCTTACAAAAACACTCTGGAGAGAAAGCAGAGGCCGCTGGTTTTTATCTGTGAATCTTATGGCCAGAGTTCTCCCTGTAGGAATCCACAGCCAGTGAAACAACCTGTAACAGCCCCCCGTGTGCCTACCTCCTCCCCAGCACGGTGCCACCTGGCCAGAGTGTCAGACACTTTAATTGGATTATTGCCGCTTTTCCACCTGTCTCATTCTAAGGTTGGGAGAGCCTACACTTCTCTCTGGGGAGCCCTGGAGGTAGTGGAGGTGGAGGGAGGGAGGTGAGATGAGACCACCTGCCCTTCCTTACCACTGTCTCCTAGCAGCTTAAGATCTACCGTCTCAGGCAAGAGAGGCAGGGCAGGCACACAGGTCCCAACAAGGCTTCTTTGTTGCTTGGAAGCCCTGCCATGGAGAGTGTTATCCACCTTTGGGGAAATGGGAGACAAAACTGAGGACCGGAAAGGTGGGGTGTTGTAGAAGAGATTGTAGAAAGGCAGTTGTGAGGAAACCCTGGAGGCTGAATTCAGTAAAATCAGCTCAACTCCATAATGGTCCTGTGAGGACTCCTGAATGGCTGGCACTAGGCTGAAGGCAAGAGGAAACGGAAGGGGAGGGGACGGGAGGGGACAGGCGGAAAGGGAGGGGAAGGGAAGGGAGGAGGAGGGAAGGGAGGAAGCGGAACCCAGTCCTTGGAGATAGTCATGTTCTGTGAATGTGCCAGGACAGTGGTTCTCAATCTGTGGGTCTTGTCCCTTTGGGGGCTGGTGTCAAATGACCCTTTCACAGGGGTTATATATCAGATATCCTGCATATCAGATATTTACATTACAATTCATAACAGCAACAAAATTACAGTTATGAAATAGTACCAAAAGTAATTTGATGGTTGGGGGTCATGATGACATGAGGAACTATATTAAAGGGTCGCAGCATTAGGAAGCTTAGGAACCACTGCTCTAAGAGCATCAGGAAGCAGGTTGGTCCTGACTAAGGTGACCCCATCAAAGCCACAGAGATGATATGTTTTCCATGGCTTGCCTTGCCTTGGAGGGGGATGTGTGTGGTAATAGCTGTATTGGCTTGTTTCCCTGGCTGAGTGTGAATTTTTCTCTTGTGTCATGGGGAGCCGAGGAAAACTTATGAGGTATGTATTGATGGGTTTAGAACTATATTTTAGAAGAACAATTCTGTTCCCTTTGACATATACGTCCCAATCCTTTATTCTGCCACAAGGCTTAGGATTCTCCCCCACCCCCAAAGCAAGGCATGTTTAAACACACTTCTGACCAACCTGCCCTCTGTTTGGTGCTGCTTGACATAATTTCTGCAAACCTCTCAGAAAGCATGGGCCACAAAATTTTAATTCTCCAGGAATTAAATGGGTCAAGGATCACCTTTGTCCCTGGCTGTTTTGTCTGATACTAGGGGTTTATTATAACTGATCAAATATACCAACAGTGGGATGGTAGAGACTGCTGGGAAAGGGTGAGGAACATTAGAGAGAAATGAGGTTAATCTGGGACGGTTTTCTGACATGGCGGTCTTGTGGTCATGATTTCATGGACGGCGGTAAAATGATTTGGCAGGAGAAGGGGAGGCGGGTAGTTCAGGAAGAAGAGTCAAGAATCATCAATGCAGAAGACATCGAGTCCAGCAAGGGAGAGGGACATAGTGTGTTGGGGAGGAGGGACAGGCAAGCAGGTCCTAGCAGAACTAGAAGGTGGGGGGCTAGTCAATGGGGTTATGAATTCCAGCAATGGAGGATTGGAATGTGGCCTCCAAATAAGAGGTTCTTCCGCCATCTTCTCCCCCTGTAGTATATGTGGACCCTCCTTATTCTTCTTTTTTGGGGTACAGTCACATAGTTTGGAAATGAGACCCCCCAACACACACACACACACACACACACACACACACACACACACACGCACACTTTTCAGTAAATTCTGAAGTAGTTATGGCACACTCTGAACTTGACAGAGGCAGGAAAGGTGACCCAACAAGGAAAGTGAGTCTGCCAAGCGGGTAGAGGTCTCAGTGTGCACAGCTGTTCTGCAACCAAGACCTGTGTGACATCTGCACTCTCTGTGCTTTGGCGACAGAACTGTGATGACCCCACTGCAAGAGTTAAGATTGAGTTTTGGATGTGCCGTGATTACCTGAGAATGTCCTTGCACTCTGACGAGGTGAACTTCACTTGGGTGAACCCTTAGGTGACAAGGTCAGCTTAATCATGTTGTGCTTTAATATTACAAAAGGAGAACCAGCTGTGTAACCACCTGATGTTCAACGAACAGAGATTCCAGAACAGCAAAGGCCCAAGAGGTCTCCGGGGTAGATTACTTTCACCATTGTGTTTGTTGGTTTACTTATTTAGTGTGGGATGTGAGTGCTTGGGTGCATATGAGCACCGTGGTGCACGGCTGGAGGGGAGAGGACGACCTACAGTGAGTCAGTTCTTACGGATGGAAGCTCAGGTCTTCAGGCTTAGTGACAAGTGACTTTCACTCACCGAGCCATCTCACTGGCCCAAGGTGGATACTTTCATTCTCATTTTACAGATGGTGAAACGCAAATGGGTTAGCTCATCTTTCCCAAACCCCTGCACCTCCAAATTGTAGAGGAAAGAGAACCCTTTCCCTTCTGGGGCTAAATTGGACACATCAGCTGCCACGGATGCAGTCCTCAGGAATGCCTGTTCCTCGCCATCTGAACAAAATAGGGTTCAGGACTGCTAGGCTCCAACACCTGATTCTTTTTGCTTCCTGAGGTTGGGTCTTTAGCACCGATGAAAGCCAGATTCCAGCCGCCAGCCATAGGAGACACCTGCAGGTGTTCTAGCCAATCCAGAGACCTAGAAAGAAAACCCAAGCATTCTTAACCTTTAAAAAGATCTTAGCCTGTGGACAGATAAATTAACTCCGGGGCTCTGGGGAGATTAAACCTTATTTTATGGTTTGCTTGTTAAAAACGCATAACTCCAAATCTCACCAGAGATTGCAATTAAGATAGCACCAGGCTAAAGCTATATGAGAAGTATTATTTACTCTTGGCTCCCTGCAAAGTCCAAAACGACAATGGGCTGTTCCACTTTGTAACCTGCAGTCGATCTGAAGCCACCTGCCTCTGTACCTAAATGCTTTAGGACGCACTTCTCTCTCCCAGGGTAGCTGCAGTCACACTACTCCTTGTGGTTACCCAAAGTGACCATAAAACCAAAGTCAAAACAAAGTTTCCTGGGTTATTATGTTCAAGGGGCACCAAACACATTTTAAATCATTTGCATCTTTCCTGCTTCTGCCTGAGGGGTTCTTTTTCTGCATCCCTCTAAATGCCTACATCACCCTACCCTCCAAAAGCTCCCCGATTTCTAGCATTGTCCAAGGAAGACTCGTCTTGCTAAAACGTGCCCTGGAGAGGACTGTTATAGGTCTCCTCAGCCATCTCTACTAGAGACAGTGTGTGGCGACTCAGGTTTCTTTTCTGAAATGTTGTGAGAAGTTGGTTAGTTTGTTCAGTCAGAGTACCACCAGGAGCTGGCAAGATTGCTCAGGAGGTAAAGCCCTGGCTACACAGGAGAGGACCCAAGTTTGAATTCTCAGAACACGTAAAGCATGTGCCTGTAACCTTGTGCCCCTATCCAGAGATGAGAGACAGGAGAAAGCCCGGAAGGTCTTCAGTCAGCCACCCTAGTGTATGTAGTGGCAAAAGATAAAGGAAGCCTGTGCCAAACAGGGTGGGAGGCAAATCTCACTCACAGGTTGTCCCCAGACTTGTACATGGGCACCGAAGCACACACCTAAACTTAAAGAAAGGAACATATGCACATATAAATCACACACATACACCATATGCACACACATATGCACCATACACATGCATCATACAAACATAATACACATCACACACAGACGTGGAGATTTAAAAAATAGTCATTAGGTTCTATTTAGGCTCTCTCTGAGGTTCTTATCATGTCCCAAACTAGATGGTTGTTTTTCATTCTGTACACAGAGAGGAAATACATGAAGAGTGAGAGGCTGTCTCGGGGTGAGCTCACCCTAGGCCCTGCAAGGCAGGAGACATCTTTTCTCAAATATGTCTTTCCATCTTAACAACCATCTGAGGCTTGGAAATTTTATTTGCTTATTTGTGTATATATATGTATATATGTATGTATGTATATATGTGTATATATGTATGTATGCATGTAAGTATTATGCATGCATGTATGTTTGAGACAGGGTCTTGCTATGTATGTATGTACGCATGCATGTATATATGTATGTATGTTTGAGACATGGTCTTACCATGTATGTATGTATATATGCATGTATGTATGCATGTATGTATGTATGTTTGAGATAGGGTCTTACTATGTATGTATGTATGTATGTATGTATGTTTGAGTCAGGGTCTTACCTGTATGTATGTATGTATGTTTGAGTCAGGGTCTTACCTGTATGTATGTATGTATGTATATGTATGTATGTTTGAAACAGGGTCTTACTATATATGTACATACGTATGTATGTATGTTTTAGATAGGGTCTTCCTATGTATGTATGTATGTATGTATGTATGTGTATTTGAGACAGCATCTTCCTATGTATGTATGTATGTATGTATGTTTGAGACAGGGTCTTACCATGTATGTATATATGTATGTATGTGTGTATATATGTGTATGTAGGTTTGAGACAGGGTCTTACTATGTATGTATGCATGTATGTATGTATGTATGTTTGAGACAGGGTCTTATCATGTATGTATGTATGTATATATGTGTATGTATGTTTGAGACAAGGTCTTACTATGTATGTATGTATACATGTATGAATGATTGAGACAGGGTCTTACTATGTATGTATGTATTTATATTTGAGACAGGGTCTTACTATGTATGCATGTATATATGTATGTATGCATGTATGTGCATGTATGTATGTATATGTCTGTTTGAGGCAGGGTCTTACTCTGTAGCCCAGACTTACCTCAAACTCTCAGTAAACCTCTTAAGTGTGGGACTACAGGTGTGAGTCACCATGACCCATACAGCCAGGGACATTTTACTAATACTCAGATTCTAGGCTCTGCTCAAGAGCTACTCAACCAAGAGATTGCTATAATGAGACACACGGAGTGTGGTGGAAGGAGCTGTGACCTGGGGTTTGCCATAATCTCCTCTATCTCCTCGCGGTTTGATCTTGATCTAGTTAGTGTCTTAGCTGCTTCTTTAATTCCTCCTGGTAAAGAGGCAGCTGCTCTGATGATGCCTGTCAAGCATGCTCTGGGGAGGTTGAGAGCAGAAGTCTTACAAAGTATCTTCAAGGTCAGGCAGCTAGTTAGAGGCAGGGCCAAGATTCCCACTGGGTTCATGGGCGCAGACACCTGGCCATTATGTGATGTTACATCTCTAGGTCACATCCCTCTCAGCTCTTCTCAGCCAAGGGAAGGAGGGAACTCATATGCTAAATGCAAAGAAGACCTGAGGACCTTCCATTCCAACTTGCTCCCTCTCTGCACTGAGCCTAGATCCAGCCCCTGAATTACACAGAGCCTCTGGACCAGCCCTGTAATTTTTTTTCCCCTGCTGCTTCTTTTCTGGTGATTATCTGGGGCTGATTTGGCCAAACTTCTAAGTGTGTTGCCTGGCAAGCCCCAGCACATCTGGAGTCCTGCTGTGGTCTCAATTGCACAGCTGTCCACAGCAAAGATGCAGTCATCAGAAAGCCACGGCCCAATGGAATCCGGAGAGCAATCTTTATATGGATCGACTCTTTATACCTTTGTGTGGATTTTGCTTCTCACTCACAAAGACAAGGGAGCGCGTTAGCAGAGTTCATACTGAGATGTGAGTGGCTTTTATAACCAGCACGAGGATGATTTCCACAGAAAAGCCTCTTCTTTCCTGGTGACAGACCTGAATTTTTGCTAAAGGTGGGAGGGAGCTCTCTCTTCGAGAGCATTTTGTGTGGACCCAAATGCCTTTGAAATGGAGAAAAGCTAGAAGATTCCTCTGAGGTATAGAGGCATCGACAACCAGACCCCAAATTTAGATTTGTACAGACCAGCACAGTAAAAACTGTTTCCCAAAAGCCTAAGAGGGCGGAGCCAATTTGAAGGTTTTCTTTCACTTTGTGCAATGGGATAGGGGATATTGTTTTGGTAGTGGGGAAGGTTGAAACCCGCAGTGAGAGTAAATGAAAAACCTCAAATCTCTGCTGGAGGTGGAGATAAAAAGCAGAAGAGAAAAAAGGAGAACAAAACTGACCAGTCTTATTTAATTCCCCAAGGAAAGAAGTGTGGGGGCGGGGGTGGGGATGAACAAGAAAGTGGTGACAATACAGAGGTCGATTAATCAGGCCTTTCTTTCGGACAAAGTCCACTGATGATCAAAATGGTGACTTGGACACTCCAGGGGCTGGATGTTGCTTCTGCCTTAACAAAGACCAGTGGCATTGCACCTTGGTGGAACTGGGCCTCAGAATGTCAAAACTGGAGGCCACCTCAGAAGTGTTCTTGTCGAAAACCCTCCTTTTGAAGATGAGGAGACTGAGGCCCGGAGATCATGAGGATGGTCAATGCAGAATGGAGAAAAAGACTTGCCACCTCCAACCTTCTAGATTTAGGTGCCATAGATATCATGCCAACGACCCAGCCTTTACTGTTCTGGCTGAGCGTGGGTAGTCCGTGGAAAATAACCCGTAACTTTTTTTAGACAGAATCTCACTATGTAGCTCTGGCCATCCTGGAACTCAATATGTAGACCAGGGTGGCCTTGAACTCACAGCGTTCCCCCTTCCTCTGCCTCCCGAGTGCTGAGATCAAAGGTGTGCACCATTGAACCTGGCTAACAAGTCGCTTTTATTTCCCCTCGTCTTTGATTGCACTGAGCCGGCAGTGGCTTTGTAAGATGTTAATTCTATTAGCAGTTTCATCCCTCTGTGCCGGGCACATCTGTGCTTACATGATGCTTCCAACATGCAGCTGTCTTTATGTGAAGGCCAAAAGGGCGAGCGATGAGCTGGGAGGATGCCTTCCTCCCTCCTTGAATGGGGGAATGTCAGTGACCTAATTCTTAATTTTACCTCCCTTCCAGCTCGGAAGCCGGGACACAATCAGATCTCTTCATGTTAGCCGTTGGTACTGTCATTTACACTCGGTATCAATAATCCTCAGCTCTGACAACTCCCTTTATTTTTAGACTTAAATCCCCGTCTTATAATATAAATATCACACTCTAGGCAGGACACCATTAAGCAATTATTGCACTTCCCAGGTGAGGTGGATTTCTTGGCCTCCTCTGGATGAGCGGAGAGAACATGAGATGTGCCCTAATCGCTCAGAGACACTGGGGCAGAAGATTATTATACTATTAGACGGATGGGGGAGGGGGAGGACACCTGTTCTACTGGCAGACTGCCAAAGCCCTTCCCTCTGCACAGAAAAGTGAAGGTGGGGCTGGCTGGAAGTGTAGGAGAGGAGAAGTGCGGGAGCCGGAGAATCCTTAGCTAGGGGGTGTGTCCCCCCTCTACAAGGTCCGGTCAGTCCTAAATCTATGCAGGGCTTTGCCATTTCCAAACATCTTCTACTTGTTCATGACGTAGATCCCTCTGGCAGCAGTTTGGATTTCTGTTTAGAAGTTAAAACATGGAACACAGTCATCAGCAGTGTACTTCAGGCATGGGATGAGGAAACTATGGAGAAGAGCTGGAGGCAGAGAATGCAATTTCAATACAGGTTCTCCTATACCCTACGCCAGCCCTTCACTTACGGTGGATTTCCCTAGCACCCCAGCGGATCAGGTCAGGTTCTGGGTTTCACTCACTGAGGTAACATTCAGTAATCAATCAGTAGCAGTAGACTAGCCAGGAAGCATAAAGCACCATATCTTCATTAATCTGAATATTAATAAAGTGTCCCAGGTGACGTGGGGCATGGTGACCCAAATTGCTAAGTCAACTACCCAGTGTGCTAAAATGGTATGTGTTCAAAGGAGACCTTTTTGTTCTCTGTTTTCAAATCCATTTACGTGTGTGTGTGTGTGTGTGTGTGTGTGTGTGTGTGTGTGTGTTTGTGTGTCTGTGGTGTGCACTTGTGCCCAGTGGTGCGGCAGTGTGCACATGTGCGTGCATTTGTGTGGAAAAGCCAGAGATCAGTGTTCAATGTCTTCCTCAACTGCTCTCCACCTCAGATTTTGAGATAGGGGCTCTGGATGAATCTGGAACTCATTCATTCATCAAGACGAGACAGCTGGCAAGCCCAGGGATCCCCCCCATCTGCCTCCATTTCCCCATGGCTGGGATTACAGGGCCTCACCGAGGCGCCTAACTCGTTTTTATTTGAGTCCTGGGAATTGAATTCACATCCTTATATTTGCATGACAAGGACATATCCCAGATCTACTTTTCTTATGATACAGAATCTTATATAGTCCAGGCTGGCCTCAAATTTGCTGTACAGCCAAGGATGACTTTGAATTCCTGATCCTCCTCTTTCTACTTCCCAAGTGCTGGGATTACAGGTATGCCTCACCATCCCCAGCTTTAAGGAGAATGCTTAAAGTCCTCACCATTCTGTATTTCAGAAAAGCAACTAAGTAAAACCAGAGAAGAATTCAGGAAAAAATGCCCCAATCCCATTTTCTAGCATGCCTTATTTTTTTCTCCTTTTTTTCGGAGCTGGGGACCGAACCCAGGGCCTTGTGCTTGCTAGGCAAGCGCTCTACCACTGAGCTAAATCCCCAACTCCATGCCTTATTATTTCAAGAACCCCAGTAGCCCTGGCCCTTCCTGTCCAGCCCTCTGCCATCACCGATTCACCCAGCCTGCTGTCAGAAGACTGCACCGTGTCATTCCCTAGGCTAAAGAGCGCTCATGCACACATATAGCCCTGCACACTGCCCTCCCAGCTTTGGTCAACCCTTATTTCCCTTAGCGCCCACCACACTATTGCCCCTGATATGCCCCTTCTTCCTCTTCAGCCGTCCTGGTCTGCTAAAACTGCACCTTGGAGGTGATGCATGCTGCCCATGAGTCATGAATACCCCAGAACATCTGCCTGCCCCCAGGCTAATGTCTTGGTGCCTCCCACAGCTCCCCAGGCCCTTCTCCCTGCACACTCAGCAATCACTCCAAACTCTGTGTCACGCTTTCCCCGAGCACTCTCTGACAAGTTTATCAAGTTGAGAGATGGCACTGTCAATGGGCATATTAAAAAGAGAGAGAGAAAAAAAGACAAAAAAGGAAAAAAGGAAAAGGAAGAGGAGAGAGGGAGAGAGAGGACTGGGAGCCTCCTGGGATGCTTGCAAGGCCACGTTAGCACACTCCCAAGGTCATGTGGGCAAGCTGGGAGAGGCATCCTCATTCTTCACCATCTTTGATTCTTAAGCGAGTCTCCCCAGTGGGCATGGGATGCAGCTACCTCCTGCTTGACTCAGGATGGGGAACTTCACACTTGCTTTGGTAGGAGATTGCTTGGTAAGAAAATAGCCGAGCCGATAATGCCAGCAAAGTCACGACACCCGGGACCTCTTGCAGTTTTAAGATCCAATCAACTTTAAAATATTACGGACTAAGACGGATTTGAGCAAACAACTGATCCCAGTGTATTTACTGAGAGCACAAGCACCCTGCTGAAATATTAATATGGGGTGCGAAGGGGGGAAGGGCACAGTGGATTGCCTGCCCGGGGTCTTTATAAGAGTCCTCTGACAAAGTAGGTTTAGAAAAATACAGCTACCATGCTATTACATATGTATTATTATTATATATGTATAATTATCTAGCATCATCAATAATCTATGTATCTATCATTTATCTATCATCATCATTATCTATCTATCTTCTATCTATCTCTCTACCATCTATCAATTATTGTCTATCTTAATCACCATTTATGTATCTACCTATGATCTGTTGTCTATCTATAATTTATCTTTCTATCATCTATGTATATATTATCTACCCTCTTTTATCATCTCCTGTCTATTATCTATTTTAATCCTGTGTTTCATGTCATTTCAAGAATTGGCCAGGTATGGTGGCATACGACTATAATCGAAACATATAGAAGTCTGAGGCAGTGGGATTGTGAGTTTGAGATTAGTTAGGATCTATATAGCAAGCTGCTGACTGCATTTTAAAAAAAGAGTAACATAGAAAGTTCCAGGTGTCACATAAATAGAAGAAACTAACAAAGTGGCCTGACTCCTAGCTCAGATCTTTCCCCAGCTCGGTCTTTAACTAAGTCACCATTATCATTCACTATGCCTCGGTTGCTTGGCACCTTTCGTCTTGGCAACCCCTCCCATTCTTTCCCATTCTCCCCTGCCTCACTGTCAGTGGCTTTCCTGGCTCTTCCTAGAGGCTCTTCAATCTCTGCTCAGGAAGTGTGTGTTGACCACAAGATATTCTGAGTGAGAAGCCAGGCAGGGACTTGGGGTTGGGGGCTGAGATGAGGAGAGGACAGAAGCTGAGAACAATATTGAGCGCTTCAGCCAGCACACATGTCTGACACAGCGACATCAACCCCCTGCTTCCCCTGCCCATGGAAGCATCAATAACATCAATACAACAGCTGCCCCCACTTGGGCCTTTGCAGTGCTGCCACAAGAAGGACAAAGAACAGCCTCTTTCTGTCAGAGCAGAGCTTGCTGCTTGTACTTGATGGGAGAGGAGAGGGAGGAACCATTCCTACAGAAGCTTGAAAAACACTGGTCACAGGAAGGCAGGGCCACTACCACAAGCCAAATCCAAGATATGCTGGACTGCTGCAGACACTGCTGCTGAACCTAGGACCCTGTGCAGAAAGCTCTGGAGAGAAGGCTCCCCCACCCCCGACAGAAAAGCTCCTGCTCTCCTTCCTTGTAGGTGGGACCACCAGCATGCCTCAACTGGAAGCCTTGACTTCTTTTGAAATCCTCTGTGACAATGCAGTCATGCTCCACAAGATGATATTTTCGTCAGTGGGACACTTATATACATTGGTCTTGTCAGAGTGTTCATATCATGTAGTAGCCATGTTGACGTCTCGGTTTGAGAAAGCACACTCTGTACTCTTCTTACAATGAAGAGACCCCCCCCCCCCAATGGTGCAATTCCCAGAACACATCCCCAGCGATAGGTGACATTCATTGCCATTGTGCTTGACTCACAAGTTCCCATTGTTTTGAAGATGTGGCTCAAAGCTCCTGAAAGTCACTCTATGCTGCTCATACAGCTTTCTGAATGCTGTTCCTTTTGTCCAGGAGGCTTGACTTTGTGAACTGTGTCTCTGCCACTTTCCGGCTCATTCCCGAGGCCACTCCTGTGTCAAACATGGCCTTGCTTTCTTTGGATCATACTCATTGCTCCTTCGTGGTGTGTCATTGCATAGTATGTGGCTACTTGCTCCACTATTTATGACAATGAATCAGACATTCTCTTGTCTACCTCTTCCTAGGTTTGTCAACTCCTGCCAATAGGGGCCTTCTGTTTTCTATCCGCCATGTTCTGTGGTTTGTGCTTAACAAGCAATTGATGTTCTAAACATACTGGATATGCAGATCAGAGCCTCACACCTCCCCTCAGTCATTGCCAGTAGACAATGCTTCCTTCTAAGCTAAATCAATAAATTTGTCAATCGATGTTGGGTCAACGAACAAAATATTAACTCAACAGGAGGGATAATTCAAACAGTCTTGTTGTACATCTTTGTGACTTTGGTTCAGGACAATAAATCATGAATTTAAAGATTGTAAATTCTTTATGTTTTAAATTTTCTTAAAAATTAAGTGGCATAATACAGATATTAATTAGCTTGAGTTAGCCATCCCATAGAGTCTACACATACATCAACACAATATGCTAAGTTCTAAAAAGATACAGTTTGTCAACTAAAATATAGAGCACATGTATATGTAATATTGGCATAAACCATAAGGAATCATTAATGATCAACTGCTTTAGAGTTACACAAATAGCTATTTTGTAAGGTTCTACAAAATTGTCCTTCCATATGGTTCAGCTCAATTTGTGACATAGATATTGCCCTTAAGAGGAAAGGGGTTAGAAGAACATCGCACCCACTGAACATCTACTATGTGCTGGGAGCTTTATGAGCATCATCTACTTCAGTTTAACCTTCATTTACTTCTGATTCAGAAGAACAGAGTGAAGATGAGAGAAAAAAAACAAAAATATTAAGATAAATGGTATGGTGTTGGTGTGGTGTGTTGGTGCGGTAATGTGGTAATGTGGTATGTTAGTGTGGTAGTGTGGTGGTGTGGTGGCGGCATGGTGGTATGGTGTGTTAGTGTGTCGGTGTGTTGGTGTATGGGGATCTGGTGGTATGATGGTATTGTGGTGTGATGGTGTGGTGGTATGGTGTGTTGGTATGTTGGTATGTTGTGTTAGTGTGGTGGCCTGTTGGTGTGGTAGTGTGTTGGTGTGTTGGTGTGGTAGTGTGGTGGTATGGTGTGTTTGTGTGTCAATGTCATGGTGTGGTATGCTGTGTTGTAATGGGATGAATGAAGAGTACTGGCTAGCTGATAAGAGATTCTTGGGGTCAGGTGTCCCCTCCTTTTCCTATGCTTCCCCCCATCATTTGTACCTCTTTATGCTACAACCTTGTTACCGACTTACTGATCTGTTCCCATTCACCACTCTAAGTTTCTCAAGTACAGGGGCCATGCCTTCTCATTGTATCCATCTGTGCAGACTGATACCTGGTGCAAGGTTGTGCACAAATGTTTGCTGACGAAAACACTCAGAGATAGCTATGCAAAGCATTCCAGCAGCAACTCAAAAGATTCCTCACATTCTGCAGGGCATAGGCTCATAGTCTTCATTATAGGACTTAAGCCATCAGCGTGACTCAGGAACAGAGGACCTGAAACGGCTGGGCCAACGAGGAAGGAGGGCATGATTCAAGAGGGATTATAATAGCCGAGTCCTGGTTGATCTCTTTTCCATTTCTTGTTTTTCTTTTTGTCAGCATGTTCTGACGTCATTCTAAAACACACAGTAGTCCCCCTCTCCACACAAAGATGCGAGGTTTGCTCATTGACAGCTACCATTTGCTGAGCACTCTGATGGGTATCAATGCCCCCTTTACATATCTTCTATCCAAGTTGAGAAGTTGAAATTCTGAATTTCACATTCTAAAATTCATCCTGTTTTCTCTAAAGATTTTTTTAATTTTATTTTTTAAAGATTTATTTATTCATTATATATGTGTGTATATATATGTATATATATATAATTTATATATATGTACACTGTTGCTATCTTCAAATGCACTAGAAGAGGGCATTGGATCCCATTACAGATGGTTGTAAGCCACCATGTGGTTGCTGGGAATTGAACTCAAGACCTCTGGAAGAGCAGCCAGTGCTCTTAACTACAGAGCCATCTCTCTAGCCCCTAAATGATTTATTTTCAATTGTGCATATGTGTATCTATGTGGGATATGCATATGTGAGAGCAGGTACAGGTGGTTGTGAGCCACTGTGAGAGTGTTGGGAATTGAACCCAGGTCCTCTACAAGACAAGTGCATACTCTTAACCATGGAACCATTTCTCTAGCCCTAATACCAATCCTCTTAATTGTTGAATATTAATTTCTTAGTCTTACTAATGTTAGGGCTTCATTGCTGTGAAGAGACTTCATGACTAAGGCAACTCTTATAAAGGACAACATTTAATTGGGGCCGGCTTACAATTTCAGAGGTTCAGCCCATAATTATCATGGTGGGAGGCATGGAAGCATATAGGCAGACATGGTGCCGGAGGGGAAAGAGTTCTACATCTTGATCCAAAAGCACCAGGAGGGGGGCTCTCTCTCTGCCCTGGGTGGAGCTTAAGCGTAGGACCTTAAAGCCCACTCGTACAGTGGCACATTTCCTCTAACAAGGCCACACTTACTCCAACCAAGCCACCACTCCTAAAAATGCCAAGCATATTCATAGGGGCCAAGCGTATTCAAGCCACCACAATTAGCAACATAAATAGGTGAAAATGAAACTAGAGTCTCCGGTGGCCCTCTGCAGCACCAGAACCAGAGTGCTCCAGTGAAATTCTGCTCTGCAACCACTGGGACAAATATGGGCATACTGGCTCCTAACCCACCAAACCCCATGCCACGTAGTTGTTCTCAGAGCCTTTTTCAATCATTATCTTCTAGGGGGAATTAACTGATGGGTTGATTTATGAGGATAATCAGGAACCTCTTGCCAAAAAGAGCCCTAAATCTTGGTGTTTGTCCCCTTCCTATCCTGGAAGAGCCCCCTCCCCCCCCGCCCCCCGAATCTAGAGAACCAACTCATTGTAGACTTTAGCACATGCCCTCCTGACCCCTAGCACTGAATGTTTTTTCTTTCTTTCTGATCTTTAAGGAGGCGTATCTCCAAAGGGAAGAGAGTTTCACAAGGAGGAGATGGAGGTGGGAGAGAGAACGAACCTTGAATGTGCTAAGAGCTCTCTTCTACACTTTGATTGACAGTGAAGACACATCTTGTCAAATTACCGCTTCAGTCAAACACAGCTAACCCTCCCAGCACTGACAACAGAATGATTTCAATTTTAAGAAGGGTGAAAGGAGCCGTAAATTAAACCTTGGGCTATTAACAGGGTTCCCATTTCACTGAGTGAAGACAGGTTCCCATAGATTCTTATGTGGTCTTCCAAATATTTTGTTATTTGAAGCTGTGGTGAGAGAAGGGTCCAGGGTCAGTGATTGCGAATGCTCATCCTACTTTTCTAGCTGGAAAGAGACTCCTCAGGGAATGCTGCCTTGAGCAACTCCAGGACACCCAAGAACTATGGAATGCCAACAAATCTCAGAGACATGGTGTGGTGCCCTCCTCTCCGGTTCACTTCTCCCTTCTGAATGGGCTCTATACCTCTCCAGCTCTCTGCAACCCACCACCTCTCTGAGTGGTATTTAGTTATCCAGATAAGGGTGGCAGCTGTGTTCCTTTAAGATGCACTGCTGAAATGGGCTGGGAATGTTCAAGGTCGGATCTTGAGGCACAGTCATCCCATTTATCAAAGCTGGTAGGAATGAGAGAATGGCTGAGGTTGTATGGAAGCTGAGAGGAGCTTGGTGTGAAGGGAAGGGAGGGGAGGGGCACTGGTGGAGGGGAAATCCATGCACCATGTGAACTTGGAAGGGACAAAGGTGCGCTCTCCGCTCAGCAGCTACACCTGCAGGAAGAGCATTGGATTGCAATGGCTTTTTGAAAGTCCCCCTGTTATTTAAAGAGAGACACAAGAACCTTCTTTCAGCAGGGGATGCCTCTGAGCTCTTCAGAAGCAACCTTGGCCTGGCATTGAAATTTTTATCCTAATGGTCACTGCGAACACTGTTGGACTTGTCTGCTTGATCTTACCATTTGGTTTGCTGAAAATTCACTCTTCTAAGAGGCTCTATGTATGTGCCTTACCAGCTTAGATCCTGCCCTCTTATCTACTCCTGTCTTTGTGTGCTTGACTTGGTATCTATGTTTTCTGGTTTCTTCTCAATATAAATCTTTTAATAATTTTTAGGCAACAAACTAGCACCTCTTGATCCAAGGTGTGCTAGTTTGTTTTCTTACTACTACAATGAGTCCAAGGGAATCATTGCTCTTCATAGGAGAAGTATCAGCCTTCTTTGACTGGTAGAGTCCATCTCAATAAATCCAAGTTCACCAGGAAGTACTTATCTTATTCTCATAGATGCTTGGGGTTGGGAGAGCTGTCAAGACTACTGAATTTGATGCTTCTCCCACTCAATATGCAAATTCAGTTATGTCAACGGTTGCAAACTAAGACACCATCAATTCATCCTGCTTAGCACTTCACATTGTGTCGTCTCAGTAGCTCCTGATGCCCAGTTCTGCAAGGTACACACTTTTTCCTTCACTTTATAGTTAGGAAACACCACCTACTTCACTCAGACTCCACATTCCACTCGTCTACAGGCCTTCAAGCTTCTACATGGATGTCGGTCATAACTAGGAAATCATGAGCCATGGGATATCCTACTGACCTTCGGAGTCCTGACTTTTAGAAAGAAGCTCATCGGGCTGAACTGGGAGCCCTCTCCCCATTTTTACCCCCTGCGCTGACTTTCACTTTAGTAACCTTGTACGAGCTTTAGTTCTGTCTCCAAACTTTCTCTTGGAATTTGCAGAACATCTCCAACTTCAACTTTCCCTCATTTGGCTGCTTTTGACAATCCCTGCCTTCCGTTATAATACCCTTGCCGTGGCCTCAAAATTGTATTTTAAGTTCAAATTACATTGTGCGTTATGAATTCCTATAGTTTTGTTCTCTTTCACCATAAACCTCATTAGCTAATCAAACGACTTACAAGACAAGGCCCTGGCCCACAAGGGAAAAGGATTCATCTTTCTCAGATGACGACCTGCAAGGTGATACATTTGGCCCACTGTTTATTGTATGGAGCTGACTGCAGATATGCTAGAAAATCCAATTAAAAGGAGCGGAGTTCTCAGGAGCCATCGGGGAAGGCTTTGGGGAGGCTCATGGCTTAACCTGGGCTTTGGCAGTGGGAAGCCCTGGGAATGCAGAGCAGAGGGATCTGGATAGCAAACTGCAGGGATCAATCACAGGTGTGTGCAGAATGCAGAGAGCAGATTGGCTCTGCACAACGACCCGGCCCACAAGGAGGGGGAAAGTAAAAGGTGGGGATGAGGGTGGAGGCAGGGAAGTCTTGAATATGGAGTAGAAGGATCCGTGTGTGTGATCCTGGAATCAGTGAAAGAGATGGAGGTTATTTTAAGGGCATTTCCTCCAGCCCAGTCTTCCATCTATCTCCCGTTTGCAGGCCCAGTGTTTCTCTGCAGGGCACCTATGCTAATTTCTATCACCATTCCAATTTACTCCCAGCTGGCTTCTCTGTTTCTGTTGATCTCAATCCTAGCCCCTTTCTTTTATTTTGCCCAAATCCCACTTTACCCGGCGAGCACCGGAACTCTACAGTGAGCCTCTTCCTTCCCTGCCTGGATCATGCTCTCAGACACCTGCCTGCCGTGTCTCTGCTGCCTCCCATGCTCCTCACACACACCTGCCAGACACAGCTGCACAAATAAGCGAGCTCTTTCCGTTCAGTCTCCCTCCCATTTGCTCACATTGTCTGCGGAGGAGGATCCCCACGTCCTCGTTTCTAGCCGTTCCCCCCACGAACGTGAAGCTGTTCTGTTATATTGTAAGTTGTTGCCCCTTGCATTTAGGAGTGCTTCTGTGTGGAGTCCCTAGTCCCCAGGGCTTTTCCTAGTAAGATTATCCTTCAAGAGTCTCTGAGGACATTTTCCTTGTCTATCCAAGCTGAATCAGGTGATCTTCTCCTTCTAGATAATCTTGGGCCATTTCACAAGCATGCTCTGTAGAGATAGGCACCTACCACACTGGTCAAAAAAAGCAAGAGGAACCAATGGAGTGATCTTACCCTTATTGGAAAACTATCAAGGACTCCAGAGTCCAAGCTGGAGACGAAGGCTTGAAAGTAGGAGCTAAATGAAACACAGGCACCGGGTTTCAGGAACTACAGAAAGAGGCTGGCTAACAGATGGAGTCTGCTCCCTCTGTATCTCCCCACTGCAGGGATGGGGCTGGCCTCCAAATGTCCCCAGTACGCCACACAGAATTCACACATATGCACAAGCCTTCAATTAGGGAATCTCCATCATTTATTTTCCCCCAAGTCTTCTGGCTTCTTAATTGATACGACTAATGTTTTCCTCCAGGCAGGGGGATGTGCAGATTGACCATTAAGAGTTCCAAAGAGTAACTCTTCAGCTATGAACCCGGACAATCCAGGAAGTGGATACGAGTGCATAAGAACCAGCCATCCTCCTGACTCAAGAGAAGTGAGGGAGGAGAAGTAGAGTGGGGAGCTGGTGGTGTACGTAGCAAGACAGTACCTCACAACAATTCCCAGAATCCAGTAGCTGATAGTAATTGCTCACTTAAATGCCCCGAAGCTTTAATTTGGAGAGTCTGTAATCAATGGCAACTTTTGCCTGGAGGTAGCAGAAGGCTGAGTGACAGATGAAAATAGTGAGCTTCAGTGTGTTAGCCACCCTAGTGGTTGAAAGAATGAACAGAAAGCCTTACATGTTTGCAAATGGGAAGAAGGCAGAGCCAAGGCCTGGCAGTGAACATAGGGAAGGGGTTCTAGAAACTTTATGGTGGGCATTCGTTGTCAGTGGAGACAGCTGTTCTCCCGCTGGATGCGTCTTCCCAAGTCTCAGCTGGCTCCCCAACCACCTGTCTGACGCTCTACTCAAAGAGGATCTTTTTCTGGGTTATGGAGTTTACATTTTCTCAAAGAATCTAAACCCAGAAGTAATCATTTCCATAAAACTTTGTTTGCTTTTCGTGTGCAATTGCTAGTACCCCCTAACTTACTGACCCTGGGCTGTCTGTCTCCTAGGTTCAGAAGACAGCTGGCTTCCTACTTCGGGTTAATTCTTTACATCCATATATTCCTACCTCTGCAATTCTGTCTGTCTGTCTCAGCTTTTGCAGGCCTATGATGCCTTGTCAAAGCCCTTTAGGGACTCCATCCTGCTAGCTGGCAGTCAGTGTAGTCCTTAGCAAAACCAGTCATTTTTTGTTAGATGTCTTATCTCTTGCTACCATGTACCTTTGCATGTCTTTGACCCCACTTTGGATATCATGGTGAGAAAAAAAATCTCAGAATCCACTCATTGGGCTGAGAACCAAGCCCAGGTTGATTCTCACCAATGACTTTTCAAGGAGGCATATTGCCATATCTTCTGCCTGTCACAGCTTCCTATTCGTAATCGGGTTTCTTATAGCTTTGTGTTCTGCCTGGCATCCACCAGTCCCGGGGAGTCATGGTGAGGCAAAACACAAAATATAGCATTTGGATTCAAAAGATTCACGTCTCTGAGTCTTGGCTCCTCCTTTTTTCTGTTTCTGTGACCTTGGGCAGATCAGCAAGGCTTTCTGGGCCTTGATTTCTTGTAGAAAAACCACCGGGGAAGTAGTTGTAGTGTTCTGTAGTCATAAGAGTAGCCATAGTCTACCGCAGCTAATTACACATTTCAAATAACCAGCAGAGGCGAGTCTGAAGGTTCCTAACAAATACGCATGATAGCATTTGAAGATATGGGAATGCTGATTACCTCGATTTGATCATTACATCTTCTATATACATGTTGAATTATAATACCATGACCCATGAATAAGTACAGATATTGTCAATTAAAAATAACATGAAAGGCTTTTGGAAAACCCCAAAGCTATGTTCACACACTCATTTTTGTTGGTCTTCATTAATTCAGTCCTGGGAGACTTTTACCTTCCAGAACCAAGTATTAATTTTAAATTCTCAAAGGAGGGGTAGAATTTTATGCATATAAGCTAACACCTTGCAGCTTAGAATAGGAAACAAGTATTGGAGAAAGATCTAAAGTGATAGTCCTGGAAAAATTCAGAAGCTTCTGACGTGAAGAAGTGGTTAACTTTTTTTCCTCTGAGAGTAGAGCTAACATCTCTTAGGATTCCTTTCTGTGTTCAGTATCTGACAACATTAAACCAAAGACACAATGGACTACCCACTCATAGATAACTTCTGCTGGCTTATTTACTGAGCAAGCGTAAACCAAAGCCATAGTGAACTACTCATTTGTATATAATGTCTGTTGGTTTATTTGTATATCGGTAACCTATAAGAACCCTAATTTGTGTTAGGCTTTCTTCTGCTCACTTAGGATGTGAACCCCTATTTCTATCCCCGGGGAGGGACAGTCCATCAGGTGAAACATATAGGTGATCTATCCATTCTGACATGGCAGCCCAAGTGCTCAGGTGCGCAAGGGGTCATGTGACATGGGACCCATTAGAGACTGCTTAATCAGACAAAGCAGGTTAGGTAAGACTTGCCAGGGGAAGGCTCTCTCAAGCATCAGCCAGGTAAGAGGTGGGGGAAGGATGCAGAAGCCAACTGAATGGTCTAGGGAGAATATGGAGGGGATCGGAATATAGTTAATTTGAGAAGCCGAGAATGAACTGGTGCAGACTAAGCCGAGAGTGTGATGGGAAGTTGGAGAGGTGAATAGAATATGTTAACAGGCTCTGTGTCACATGAAGACCTTCAGGCAGGGAGCAGCGGGTCACAGAAAGGTTTTATGGAGGAGACTGGCATTCACTATTGTATGTATGACTCACAATGTATTAGCATAACTCTTGATTTGACTGATCTCCCTGCCCACTCACTAGGCTGCGAGCTCCGTGAGAGCTGGAGAATGTCCTATTAATCACCGGATCCCCAAGTGCCTGGCTTATAGTAGGCACTATATTAGTGTCAATGGAAATGAACAAAACTTATTGTCCCTTCTTCTGTACCTTCTGCCATGGCTCATGGGATAAACTGGCATGAAATTGGGAAGGTGAGGTAAGAGTTTAGTAGAAGCTAGGACGGGTCTCTCCCCCTCCTTCAGCTGGAACCATGCCTCAATCTTTGCATTGTTCCTCCTCAATCCAGCTCCTTTCCTCAGGAAAGAAAAAAGCTGTCTCAGGCTTCTCAAGAAGGTTCTGGAAGAACAGTTCATAAGGTATTTCCTGTTGAGTCTTGACATCCCCAGTTAGCTCCCAGAAGGCATTGCTTCTTCACTCCCATCTGTATTCAAGGTGTACAGAGCTTACCAGCCTGGGTACCACTTTCTCTATGCTGGCACTCCCTCTTGTCACACCTATTTAAGCAGGCATGTGCTGGGAGATACTATCTGTTATGCATCCTCTCATATCCCATATGAAATGGGACCTGTTTGCCAGGAAGAGCCGAATGCACATGATGGGCTTTCCAATAAGCACGAGGTGGGGGAAAACATTTCCTTCCAGAAATATGATTGGCTAGTGCCTTGAACTTTATTATGGATAATAATGCTTCAAAGCTTTCATAGACAAACGACCAGATCTCACTGCAAGTTCACTTACGGTGTCACTTACGGTGAGTGCTTCCTGGCTAGATACACTCTTAAGTAACTGGAAAAATCGATGTTTCATCCACTGACACAGAAACCATGGTTAAACTGAGGCATGATCAAAGCTGAAGCATAATTGGCATCAGATAGGAATCCGGTCGAGATTTCCCTCTCTAAATCTTGTTCCTGCAAGCTATCCCTGTTGCTTTTATTCTAAGAGAGAATGCTGTTTGATATACATTCCTATGTAATAAGATACAATCCAATTACAAATCTGTGCAGCAAGACTTTGTCTTCCAAGAGCCTTAGTGACTGGTGGTGACCATTACTGTCAGGAGACAATGGCCGAGTGCCAACCATCATCCTGCAGAATTCTGACTAACTTTTAACGGTCTCGCCATACAACCTTCACCTCTTCTGTCGATTTAGGGCTCTTGCTTTTTCAGTCCCTCACGGCTTACCATAGTTTACTCCCTACATCTCTTACTTGGCCCTCCAGCCTGCGTCTACCTCTGCATGTTTCTTTGTGTTACTCTGTCCCTTTGTAACATCTCGTTCCATCCCTTGATCTTCCTGCCTTTCCTTTATTCATCTCTGAATATCTGTGCCTTCCATGTGTGTTCCTGCCTCCTGGCTGCCCCTCCCTCCAAGGTGGATAGCCATGAAAGATGCCCGGCATGGCTTCTCCACACTGGTGTGTTGCTAACGCAGGCTCCTTGCCGCTCTCAGTAGAAATAGCTTTTGCCTTTTGTTGCCAAATCGAAATCTTCTCAGCAGTAAAAATGTGGCTTATGAAAGCAAGTACCTTGTAATTAAATAAATGGGTAATTTCAGTGTTTTTTATTTCTATTTTTCTTTCTGAGGATTTTCTTAGTAACAGGAAGGAATAGATAGTTGTGTTTTACTTCCCACTGATGGAGAAGGTAAAATAAGTCATTCTGTATTTAGGTTTTATTTGGCTATTTGTGATAATTAATAAGAAGGGAACATCTGTCCTAGTGATGGAGAAGAAGAGAAGGCACGGGGGGGTGGAGTGGGGGGAGGGACCTGGCTGCATCAGTAAAGACTGTTGGGGAAAGATACCGTTGGCAATAATACTGCCTGAGATATAATTTGGAGAAGAGTTAAAGAAAAAAAAAAGGGTTTCATCAAACACATCAGAGGACAGCATGGTCTTGAGGAGACAGACTCATAGATGGACGAGGTAATGATGACACATGACGAATATAAATTGATGGATACTTTGAGGGATGGTGGGGCCAAGGAGAAGACAAACATATGGAGTCTTGATGAAGCCATGTCCCATAATGGTGATCACTGGGTGGGAAGGAAGTTAGCCAATGTGAATTGTGACTGCTTCCAATCATTCTTCCAGACCCAAAGTCGTGGAGGCTGTGTCCAAGCAAACAGTATTAAGGAACTTTGATGTGGGCACAGAGTTCCAGAGCTAGAGCAGCAGGATCCACGGCTGGAGGGAGCGTCTATACCTGCTGAGAGGACAGAGGACCTTGGGTAGCAGCCCAGAGTGCATCTCACTGCAAACCTTGACAACAGCCATCCCGCTCCCTTCCTTGCTTTGTTCCCCCTCCTACACTGACTCACTTTCTCATTCTCTCACAAACAAAGGCAGCAGAGTGCATCTCTGTGCCTACTGGATACTTAGATCCCATGCAATCCCCAGTGTTTGTAGATTAGTCCTACATAGAGGAGCCATGGTTCTCTCTTTGCAGTACAGAGAGCAAATAAGATCTTTACCCAGAAAGATCATGGTCTCTTTGCATGGACTCATGTTTGTCCTTTGAAACAAGGCATCAAGCAACTTTAAAAAAAATTAACCCTCAAAAGCCCAGGATGCAATCTTTTTCACTCAAAACGTTCATAAAATTACAATATCACAGTAAGATGCCAGGTCATTATTTTAACTACGGTAAAGCTGCACCATATTAAAATGTGACTCCATAATGAACTTCAGAATCATGACAGCCTCTCATTTGTCAAACCATTTGCTCATGTGATTTCCTTAGGTCTCCAGATAAAGGGCTTTCTTTACCATATTTTAAAATGTTGTTTATACTAGTGAAGTTTCTATCTTCTAAAATGTCTTTTTTAAAACCTCATGCATAATATAAAGGTGATGTTGTTAAATCTTTACCTTTGGATTTTTAAAAGTCATGTCTCTTATATAGAAGTAATATGCTCTCATGAGTAACTCCTGACATACAGATTAGAACTCTCGAGTTCAAGTCCATGGCCACTGATTTTACTTGCTGTGCACTCTTGGATGAGGTATACAATTTCTTAGGGCCTCAGTTTCTAATACATACACCTCACAGAATTTCAATGAAGATTAAGTTTCACTAAGGTATTGTCTGGGCTACAGCAACTACTCAATGCATCCTAAGAAACAGTTGCAGCTGTTCTTGCCGTGTTGTTGTGGCATTTGATACAGGCTCTGTACCTTAATCACTTATCCAAGTATCAAAATTATCATCAATCTCTACATAGACATATGAGGAATAATCTCTTGGGATCTCTTTTATTGGCAAGTGAGAGGAACCCAACTAAAGAGCCTTTATTCAGTTAGCAAACACATATTGAATATTTCTGTCAGAAACTCTCAGTGTTTGTATGTGATTATCTACGTGTCACCGTGTGTCTGTGCGTATGTATGTGGTATGTGTGTCTTGTGTGTCAATGCATTTGTCTCTCCGTGTGTATGTGTGTGTCTATTTCAGTGTGTATCTGTGTGTGTACATGTGTGTCATATGTATGTCAGTGTGTAGGTGGTGTGTGTGTGTGTGTCTGTTTCTCTCTGTGTGTATGTATCTGTGTGTGTCTGTGGTGTGTATTCGTCTGTGTGTATTGGTGTATACCTGTGTATGTGCATGTGTCAGTGTGTGTATGTCTATAGTTATATGTGTGTCTGTGTTTGTGTATGTCTGTGTGTCTGAAGTGTGTGTGTGTGTGTGTGTGTGTGTGTGTGTGTGTCCATGTATGCACTGAGGTTATGGTACTGAGAAGGCTACATTCTTATACAGAGGGACAGAAAAATAAAGGATGATAAAAAGAAAATACCAGATTGTGATAAGAAATTAAACAACATACTGTACAGAATGTTGCTAAGGCATAAGAGATAACTTGGATCTGTAGGACAGAACAGGCTGTTCTGAGGCCTTCAGATGATGAAAGGAAAGCAGCCATGCAAGCTCTCTGGGCAGATGAGCAAATGTAGAGGCCTGAGGCAGAGAACAAGCCTGACAGGTTTGAGGAAAGAAGACTTAATTAAGGAAGACGAGCTGGCAAGGTGGACAGGAGCCAGATCATGAAGTCTTATGGACCATGATGAGAAAGTCTGGATTTGATTAATTATTGGGGAAGCAATTGTGAGAAATTAAGCACAAGAGTGACGCTGTCTCACTCAGGTTCTAAAAACATGTCATGCAAAGATGGGGACTATACTTCAGGAGATTAGGGATATTAGCAGGAAAGTAGTTAAGAGGCTGCTGTGGTTGACCAGATGGAGAAAGTGAGGATGGAGAGAAGAGACCTATCATAGGGGTAGAAGCAGCAGGATTTGAAGGATGAAAGGGATGTCTGGGATGCAGCATTTGGAGGTTCCAGGGGTCTTTGGTTTCTGGTAAATATGCCAGATTTGGTGCCTTTATTCCTAGCACTCAGAAGGCACAGCAGGCTGCTCTCAGTAAGTTCTAGAACAACCACTGCTACATAGTGAGATCCTGTCTTTAAAAAAAGAAAGGAATAAAAAGAAAAAGAAAGAAAGAAAAGAAGGAAGGAAGGAAGGGAAAGATCGATAGAAAGAGAGGAACTTAGTGCTTCCATTTGGTAATGCAAAGGTGGGACAGACAAGATGGATGTGGGGTCAACTATGTTAGAAAGAGGCATGATGGTTAATTTCTATTGCCTGCTTGATGGAGCCATAAAATAAGAGATGAGTAAAGGATACTTCTGAACATGTCTGTGTACCCACAGATGATCAAAATGAAAGACAGTGACTGATGGGGATTGGATCTCCCTAAATTTGGTAGCACTGTCTAGTAGACTGGGACTCGAGGGGGACAGAAGCAGAAAAAGAAAAGGATCAAACCAATGCATAGCCTGCTCTTCCTGAGCAAATGTGTCATTGCTGCTTATTCTTATCCATGTGCTCATCTGTGTCCTCATCCGTGGACACCAGAGCGAAAGTGTCACTGATGCTTGTGCTCATCCATGTCCTCATCTGTGGACACCAGACTCCAGCTTCTTCAGTCTTCCAGCAGACACATCAGCCACTCTTCAGGGAGCTTCCAGCCTTCAGAGTAAGACTGGAGCCACATCACTGGTCTCTTGGACCAATGAGCCACCAGCTAGCTCTATGGCTCTCAAACATGCAGATGGCCATTGTTAATCTATCTAGCCTCCAATCTAATAAACACAGATATACACATATGTCCATTCTATTGGTTTTGTTCTCTCGAGACACCTAGTATAAGGGGTGGGTGTTGTGTTGTGCATGTTTGGTCAAAATGCCTACTAGACAACTAGGAGGCAAGACTGAACAGGCAGCCAGATATATGGTGTAGAAGTCAGGGCTAGAGTTTTAAATTTATGACCCACACAGAATAAATGGTATTTAAAGCTGTGGGACAAGATGAGATCACCAAGACAGGGAATGGATAAAGACAAGAAAATGGTTTGAGCCTGAACTTTGAAAATGCTAAGATTTAGAAGTCAATTAAAAGAAGACAATCTAATAAAAGAAAATTCATTAGACCAATAAACAACCCACTTTGGGAAAGAACGAGGCTGACCTCAGGCACCACAGGATTCGAGGTCTGCAGTGCCATCAAGGCTATATCTTTCTCTCTCCCACACTCCCGGTTCTTGTTCACACTCTCCCCATCAATCTCTTAAGACAACCTATTCTTATCTTTGGTCTCCATTTTAGATTTTTTTTCTGTTTGAAGAAAATATAGCCACAGGCAGCTCTGAATTCCATGGGAGCAATGCAGAAGAAAGTCAATTTTCCTTCCACTTGAGCTTGAAAATGTCCCAAGGATGACTCCTAATTTGTCCTACCTTGGATCTTAGGACAATCTATGGAATCGGTCTCAGGATAAGAGAACAATGTAAAGATTGACTGGCCAAGGCAGCTCATGTGTTCCACAGAGGACTCTAGATTAAACTATTTTTTCATTAGTAAGGTTGCTGATGTAGTCACTAAGTTATACGTCCTTTCAATTTGGGTCTACTTTCTAATCATAAATGCATGTGTCCATCCATACCTGCAAGCAAAGCATGCTGTGGCAGCCTTATATCTTTTAAATGTAAATGTAATGCTCTTATATAAAGTTGAGATTGACACATTCAACACACACATCCTGTAGCTCAAACCTCACAAGAAGCACACATGCTCACTCAGAGCACTGTTGTAAGGGCACTAACCCCATTCAGGTGACTCCTCTTCATGCTTAGTTATTCCCTAAATGTCCAATTGCTTGAAGAAATGGCATTTGGGATTCAACATTAGACTTCAACTATGAGCTATGACAGGACACCAACATTTAAGCCATAGCATTCTTTATGGCTGTGATGCAAGAGGGCAGTCTCGAAGGGATTGATTTCCAAAGCTGTTCCAGCAACACCACAATTGCAATCTGCAATTTCTGAGACTCTAGATCGTGCATGGTCTAGAGTTTTGTTCTTCCACAACTTCCACTCAAGAATCCACAGTATCATCAGCAGAGAGATCTTACTGCCCAGAACTTTGCAAGGAACAAAGAAGGTCAAATCTCTGTCCATCAAGAAGGTAAAGAAGGCAGCATCAATGGGATCACTAAGTTGTTTCTCATTGTTGGCTGGGTGTTCATCATGATGCAGCCATGTTTGTGATGCCTCCAGGGGATGTGTTTGGGGGTTTTGTTCATTTTTTAAAATGTGGTTATTGTTGTTGTTGTTAGGGTGTTTACATTGTCACTTTTTATTTGCCCTTAAAACACTTGTCTTAGAAAGAAATTATCTACATAGTAGAATCACATTGAAAGTAGGAACCTATTCAGAATTAGGTGAACATGGTAATCACAAAGTGAGTTTCTGTGTTACTCTTCTTTCCTGTATAGAGAGTGTGATACTGGGTGTCCTTGTAAGAAAGTGTGTCAGATATGGTGGAGGAAAACCCAAACGAGGCTGTGGTGGGTAGAAAAACACCTGAGCAATCTCCTCACTCTACCTATCCACAAGTTCAATGGATCAGATCTCTGGATGCTGGAAGAGTTTGAAAATGTGGGATCCCATAAGAAACCCCCAAGAAATATTGCCCTTTTAGCATATGCTTCTACCTCCCCCTTATCTGCAGTGTGTAGCGCAACCAGAACTGGCTCCATAGTTGTTTCTTAAGTGTGAGTCGCCACAGGTGATGTCACAGGGTGATTCTCACAACTCTCTCACACTGGATCCCACATGACCTTGGATTGCTTTGGAAGACTCTAGAGGGTTGGGAAAAGAGGGGAGGGAAGCATGCAAACGTCACATTCTATAACCTGGTTGTGTCAGAGGATGATGAGAAATAATTCCAGGGATGCAAGATACCTGGTCTGGATAGAACTACCAAGTAGAGAGGCAGGGCTGGGAGGTCTCTACGCAGGTGACAGGGCCCTATCTCTGGGATAAGAGTGAAGGGGCACTGCAGTGTTGATACTGACGTGTGGTTCTGTCTGGAGAATAAACTATGGTAGCCATAGTTTTTGAATGAGTGAGTTTATTAAGTATAGAGCAAGCCAAAACAAAAGAGTAAATAACAAGCAATGGATGAATGGATGGATAGATAGACGATTCCGTCAAACTGAAAGCTTACAATCATCTCGATGAAATTGACTGTGGACACCTCATGGAAGGCAACTGGAATTTCCAATGAGTCTTGAACAGAAGGGAGTGTTCCATTGGGCGAGGCTTCCAAATTAAAGAACAAATAGCAACATAGAAATGGAGATGACACCATCAAATGGGCTGCTCATAAAATCAAGTAGAAACATTCAGGGAATGGAAGTAGTTTTTTATTTTATTTTATTTTATTTTATTTTTTTTTTGGTTTTGGCTGAGCACTTTTATCTGGCTGAGCTTTTTGTGACACAGCATAGCACTCCCTGTTCTCTGGTTCCTGATTATGGATGCAATGTGAGCTTCCTTGCTCTTGCAGCCACACCTCTCCTACCACAACGGACTGTATTCCTGAGCTGTCATCCAAAGAAACCTTCCCCTCCTTGAGTTGCCTTTGTCAGGTATATCGTCATAGCAACGAGAAGAGTAACCAATGGCTCCAGTTCCGAGGGCAGCATGGCAGCACGGTGGCTGGCATCCTTGGCTCCATTTATGAGCACCATAATCTTGAGAGAGTCGCTCGACCTCCCTGGGCTGCAGCTTCCTGTTCTGTAAGCTAACAGAGTGGTGTCCACTTTAGGAAACTGTTGATAAAATTAAGCTGTAACATCCTCCGCACAGTGTCTGGAACTAAAGGCACTAAAAAAAAAAAATCAAAAAATGATAGACTGTGATCACAAAAACAAGTCGCAGCCAGTTTAATCAGAGGAAAGACCTAGCCGAGAAAAAAACCCACATTAGTCAGATTAGCATTGAAGGAAAATTGATTTCTAATCCCATACAGTTGGTTTTGAGCTCCTGCAATCCTTCTTCCTCCAGGCTAAGATTAGTCCTAGCACCCTGAGCCCAACAGAGTCCAGAGGCAAGGGAGCAAGCGGCCCCAGCTAGGGATTGAAGGGATGCGGAGGCTGGGAGCCTGAGGAGGTCGCAGGATCTCCCGAGGGGAGGGGTAGAACTGTTCTCGCCTTTTTTTTTTTTTTTTAAATCTGTGAAGACACTTCCTAAAAAGAAAAGTCCATTTCAAAATCTGGGCTTTCTAATAATGAGAACTGCTTTACATAGGGAACAGCTGCTTTTTCTAGAAGTGGCCAAGCACAGGATGGATCCAGAATTACGACGGAGAAGCCCCTGTGGGGGTCACTGGACCGGCTGACCAGCAAGGCACTCTCTAAGGTGGAGATGGCAAGGTATCGCGCTCCGTTGGAATTCTGATAGCTTCTGGACATAAGGCCAAGTTCCGGCAGCACCCTGGGAAGGGAGCCCAGTCTGGTAGGCTCTGGTGCCTTGAGAGAATTGCCTTTCCTAGAGGTTAATAGAGATGGCGGCCCTTCAGCGGCAGTGCTGGTACTGAGAGTGGGGTTAGAGCTTACAAGGGAAGGGGAAAGGGGAAAACTAGGCGCTACCTGGTCTTGCTGCAATTAGTTTGTACTGTCTATTTTCATAAAATAGGCTGCACATTCGAGATTTGAAAGGGAATCTCACGTAGGGTATCAGAGCCTGGTTATAAATAGCCCCACCCCATAGCTCTGCCCTGGCCTAAGAGACTGGCAAAGAGGTGCCTGTTGGAGGCCTGGGCATCAGAGCCACCCTCTCTCCCTCGTCCTTATTAACACCAGCCTCCAGGGCAACAGGACATCTTGACTTAATGCCCCTATCCACTGTGTTTGTTGTGCTCATCACTGGACGTTCTGCTGCAAGGACAGCTTCACCAGACCAAGCCGCTGCATCCCCTCGGTGGTGAGAATAAAAAGGTGGAATCACAGGCTCCGCCCTGGAGCTGCCTGGAGAGGGCCCCCTGGCACTGCCTTCACTCAAGGAGTGGTTTCTCTAGGGTACCTTTCTGGTAGCTGCTCTCAGCTTCGTCCATTCAGTGAGGTAGTTCATCTCTGTCTGCATTTTCGGGAGGCTGGAGGAGGGACTGGGCAGGCCTGGGTATGCAAACAGAAGCTTGGGGACCTCCAGATGCTTGACTTCTTGGAGACAGGCGCCATCACCTGGTGGCATCCGTGAGCTGCGGCACAAGCCACGGCTCCCTCAATGGGCCCGGGCTTGGCTTGGTGACCTCTTCACCGGCACGTTTACCTCTGTGAGCCAGTTCACGTGTGGGCTGCAGCACTGTGTATTCATCAAAGGGATGACCTCTGATGACCTGTCAAATGGTCTGGATGTTTCAATAAACAAAGCCCATCTTAGGGTGTGACTTCTCGTCATCGTAGTTCCTTGAACTGAAACTCGAAGAAGAACTCCCTTGAGGTGGGAGATTTATATGTGACTTTTACCTTTCAGAAGAAGAAAAATACTGGGGAACTCATGCTTACGGGGCAAAAATTCCCACAAAACCATTCTGATTCAGGCCTCTGTGTGTGTGTGTGTGTGTGTGTGTGTGTGTGTGTGTGTGTGTGTGTGTCCGTCCCCATACGTGCTTGTACGTTTCAGAAATTTAACAACAACAGCAACAACAACCTTGCGGCTTGTACTGTTTTTAAGTAGGATGGGCAAAGAGTTTCAAACCTCATCCCTGAGTCCTACTCTGTTCTTTACTCTGTCTACTCCTCACCCATAGCAGAGTCAGGCGCAGTCACTTACTGATGACTTGCTGTCTCCTAGAGTCTCAGCCCACTCCATGGGCCACCTCTTATGTCAGTTTCCCTGGTTCCTGCAAACTCTGGACCATGTGCATAGGATCAGGTGGGGCTTAAGCCAGAACTAAGTCATACCTATCCATCCCCCACTTTCCCCAAGCATGGTTTTATAAAGAGGAAAAATATCATGAGAATCTAGCCTTGTTTCCCTCATTTGACTCACCTTCCGGGGCGGCCTGGGGGTTGGGGAGGAAAAACCAAGAAGAAACGAAAAACATTTAGGCTCTGGAGCAGAAAAATAAAGCCATGCCAATCCAGGCTCCCTCTGTTAACGGTAATTAATCTTGGTGGAATCACTCAGTTTTCACGTACTCATCCATGGAACACAGTATCTAGTCCGGTTCTTGACATAGAAGAGATGCTTGGTAGTGATTTCCTTATCAGATTAAAGCTGCACTCAAATTCCTGTCCTTCCATTTCTGTCTCTCCCCCAGACTATGAGCAGACCCCAGGTGGGAGCGGTGGCTTGCGATTCACTCAGATCCCAGGGTTTGGTTCAGTGCTAGAGTCACAGTAGGTGCCCATCATGGATTATTTCAACCCATCAGTAACTTCCACATTTTAAAATTTGAATCAGTCAGTCTACACATATTTATCATGTGCTTTTCATGAGGCGAGATACCCTATTAGCATAAATTGCTAGACACGATCCAGCGACACATTGGAGGAAAGAAAATTCCAGGCTGAGAGCACAGCCTGGTGACAGATGGGGAGGCACTAAGTAGGATGATGGGTCTGAGTGCGGCGGGAGGCAGTTGAAGTGGGTGCAGTGGCCCAGTGAGAGGTGGAAGACGACTTTGGAGTTGAATCCAAAAACAACAGGAAGCCACTTCAGGTTCATAGAGTAGACATAAACTAGGTTGCAGAGTAGACATCCTAGACACAGAAGGAAGAGTGGCTGGAGATGTCCTGGGATCCGAAGCAAGGAATCTAGGGACAGGGGACAGAATTGGGTACAGAGACTGAGGGAGAGTCATTTTAGGTTTATAGCACCAGGTCCCTCCTCCCCAGGTAAAGGTGGCAAACCTAAGTGTGATGTGTGACTAATCTTGCCTAACCAGAGGAGGGCAACATTTTTACTAGGGAGTAGGGGATAGGGTAGGCTGTCAAAAGGCAAGAAATGACTTACCCTTGAACAAGTTGGAGCGAGGGGTTGAGGAGCCTTGGAGTGCTGTAGCTGGCAGCGGGGTTGGTTGAGGCAGAACCACGGGGAACAATGAAAAGCGATGCCTTAGCCTGGTGTTGCCCCTCTGAAAGAGGTGGAGGATGTCAGGGCCCCAAGGAGAGTAGGCAAAGTGGGGCTGCTCAGCTCTAGCCTGGTTGGGTAATGTTCACCAATGTAATCATTAGTGTACAGGGTTGGAAAACACCGCTCCACAAAGACCATCATTTCCCAGTAGCAGGCAGGCAGGCAGGCAGGCTGAGAGGACTCCTGAGAGATCAGGGCAGGCACCTCTGCGGCTTCCTTTAGACTAATTGAAGAGTTGCATGGGGGCATGGATGGTGTTTCCATCTCAGCAGCAGGGTGCTTAGGGGATTCCTGTCCAGACACCACTGGGCCTTAGACTGGGGAAGAGCCTGGGTGAGATGGGGGCTGAGATACAGGGAGGAGGAGGAAGAGGAGGAGGGGAAGGAGGAGGAGGAGGGGGAGGGGGAGGAGGAGGAGGGGGAGGAGGGGGAGGAGGAGGAGGAGGAGGGGGAGGAGGAGGAGGAGGGGGAGGAGGAGGAGGAGGGGTGGGTTGCAGCAATCCCCTCCCTTTCTTCTTCCCCATAGCACATGAGGCAGGAGAGCCAAGGATTTCTGTCAACTACGAAAGCTACCTCAGCAACGGAGATGTCAACTCAGGAGCCAAACTGCCATCTCTGTTTTAATTGGAGCCTGCTCTGTGAAGGTTGTGAAAGGGATAAGAGAGAAGACTGGAGAGAGAGAGAGAGAGAGAGAGAGAGAGAGAGAGAGAGAGAGAGAGAGAGAGAGAGAGAGAGAGAGAGAGACTATGAATCAGCACTAAAGGACAAGATAGACAGAGATGGAGTAAGAAAAGGTGACAGAAAGTGATCCCCCAACCCATCCCCGGATGGTGAGTCAGAAAGCACCCAGGGATACCAGGGCCTCTGACAGGAGATGGGGTAGCCCTGCACATAGGTGCACAGGCTGTGGCAGGTGAGAAGGTGAAGGGGGTGGGGTGTGAGTTGCCTTCATTCGCCCTTCCTTCTTTATCATTTATTAAAAAAGTAAAAACAGAATCCCTTTTCATTTTTTCTCCTGTGCCCTGACTACCTGTCAAGCCCACGGAGTTCTGGATGCTTCCGGGCCAGCTCAGCTCAAGGAAAGCCAGGGCACAGATCTATCTAATAAAGGCTAATCCCCTGCAGGAGCCTCGGCTTTGCAGGTAACGCAGAGAGCAGTGGGCAAGGCCTCTCCCACCTCCATCCTGCCTGGGCCCCAATAATCCTGAACTCTCGGAAGAAATGCAAGGCTGTGACAAGGCAGTGCCTGAGAAGAAAGAGATTTAGAAGAAGCAACAACAATAAAATAAAATAAAGTCAATTAAAAATAATAAAAAAAGACAAAACAAAGAACAAAAAAGCTGTGTGTGTGTGCTTACACGTCCATAAGCATACATAAGAAATAGAGATTACAGACCAGAGTTTATATGAGAAAGAATGAAGAGAGCAGAGGACAGAAAGAATAAGACAGAGGTGGTGTGTGTGTGTGTGTGTGTGTGTGTGTGTGTGTGTGTGTGTGGTGTCTGTCTGTCTGTCTGCCTGTGTGTGTCTGTGTCTGTGTGTATGTCTGTGTCTGTTTGTGTGTTTGTGTGTGTTCACATACAAGGCTACCATTTGAGTATACTAAAAACTCGTTATTTGTGACTCTTAAAATATTCATAAATTTGTTAAAGTAGAGCTTAAAGGCATCTTTGAGAAATCAACAAGTTCATCCGTTACTTTACAGATGTAAAATCCAAGACATAGATGTTCAGGACGGCCAAGAACCTGTTTCACAATTGCAGAACCTGAAAGTAAAATCCAGGGTTTGAAGCTGGGTCTTGGCTTTCTTTTCTATGTCCTGGAAGTCTCCTAGAATAAATTCTTGGGCTTGGTCACCTGCTTAATGTCACTTTGTGCCAAGCACCTCTGCAGATGTTTTTCTAGGTAATCTTTGCTATAGACTTAAGAGGCAGATTGTACTATTTTACCTTTAAAAAATCCTAAGTATTTGTAGAGCAGATGAATGGCAGTCTGATCTAAGTAGTTTGTTTTTATTTGCTTGTTTGCTTGTTTGTTTTTTGTGGCAGAGTCTTGCTATGTCGTTCAGGATGGACTTGAACTGCCTGTGCAGACAAGGCTGGCCTCTGACAGCTGATGCCTCTAACTCAGTCTCCAAAGAACTACTCTGTTGGCCTCTAGTGCTTTTCTTAAAAAATATATTTACTTATTAATTTCATGTGCATGTGAGTTTGCATGAGTGTCTAGCTGCCCCACACGCATGAGAACTGGTAGTGGAAACCGTGTCCTCTGCGACGTGGTAAGTGCTCTTAACCTTTGAGCCATCTCTCCAACCACTCTAGTGCTTATTTTTATCCACTCTTGCTAAGCTACCTCTCGATAATAAATTAATAAGAGGATGAACAAAGTCTATGCAATTATTCCCATCAAAAGGTGGGACATGACATTCTCTTTCCAGTACATTAAATCCCCGAACTATAAAAGCAAAGAGAACATCTCATGGTTCCGCTGGGACCTCCTGCTCACTTGTGTCAGCTTGGATCACAGGTTCTCACTAACGCCCATCTAAGGGGCCGGTCCCTATGTGGCTTCTCCATTGTTGGCAAGTCAGCCTTCATCCAGAGTCTATTGCCTACATGCTTGTATCGATGACCACAGGCTAATATCCATGCTGTAGCAGGTAGACCCTGCACTGGGCATGACGCTCATCAAGGGAAGCCAGCAGGAACTCTTTGGTTTCTGTTTTGGAAATCTCATAGAAGACTGCAGACAAGTCCATAATTAACTGTGCCCCAATAAATGATTGAAAGAGTTCTGAGAGAGGACACAGCTCTGGACTGGAACCCCCTAGGAGGACTTCAGACAAGGAATGAACGATAAAGGTGTGCTCTGCTTAGGGGGTGGGCACTGTACTCTGTGAACAGAGAGAGCTTTGCATGCACGCTTCCGGTGAGCCTGAAGATACCTTACACAATAGGCACAATCATTTTCTTCATTTGGCAGATGACATAGAAGCCACTGAGGTAGAACAGCTTGTCAAAGACACATGGGCAGTAAGGAATGCCACTGAGGCTTGACCTCTGTCTGCCTGACAGTGGACCCATCACACTAGGAATCCCTGTGAATTTCTAGCAACTGTGTGGTTTATGGAAATCGGTTTAGGGGGGACTGCTTAGTCTGTTCCTCACCTAGGAAGCAGGTAGAAACTAAAGACTGTATTAAGGGAAGGCCACAGGGTGACCACTGGGTTAGAAAACCTGGGGATCCAGTATCCAGGCAGGAAGCTATGAAATCTGTCTGTGTGATAATAACACTGTGTTCCTAAAGGTAGGTGTGTGTGTGTGTGTGTGTGTGTGTGTTTGTGTATGTGTGTGTATGTGTGTGTGTTTGTGTATGTGTGTGTGTATGTGTGTATGTGTATGTGTGTGTGTATGTGTGTATGTGTGTGTATATGTGTGTGTATGTGTGTATGTGTGTATGTGTGTGTGTGTGTGTGTGTGTGTTTGTGCACACACACGCATGCGCGCACATTGGGAGGGGGTGGCAACAACTTGCAGAAGCTGCTTCTACTACCCAGGAACTGAACTCAGATTCGAAGTCTTGTTGGCAAGTACCTTTATCCACTGAGCCAGCTCGCTAGTCCTTCACTAGCATTCAAATGGAAAATTTAGCAACCGGTAGGTTTCAAAACCAAGTGTAGAACAGACTCGGGACTCCCGCCACCCACAAACTTGATAACCATGGCAGCTTTGCTTTGGTTTTCTCCCCTGTACCTCTTTGAATTCAAAGAACAGAGGTGACCTGGGGGCTGGGGGTGGAGAAGAGTAGAGCGGAATAGTTGAGGCACTGGCCTTTAGAATAAATAGATGGTCAACTCCTGTTCGGCCATGTGAGCCGTTCCACATGTCTGAGCTGTTCCACGGTTCTGCCAGAGACAGGATCTAGGGCAAGATGGAGCAGTGCTGACTCATCCCAGTGTGAGCTTGTCTTGAGGGCCAGCTGCCTCAACCTGGCACCTGCAGCCTGCAGCAGCTCCCTGCTTGCTTCATGCAGCGGCGGTGGTGGCGGCGGCGGCTGCAGCAGAAGCAGTGGCAGCAGCATCTCCAGGCCCTTTAAGGGTCTGCCCCTTCTTAGTCCCTGCCACCTGGCCACCTGCAGCCCTGTGATACCGTCACTTCCTCCCAATCCAGCCAGCTTCCCACCAGAGCTGCCTTGAAATCTGGGAGCTATTTTGAAATTTCCCTTTTTGAAAAAAAAAAAAAGTCCGAACTGATTAGTTGATAATTACATGTTGGAACATCTGCTGTGATTTGTTTTATTCTTTCTATTTTGGAAGACTGGAATACACTGAAGGTTTGCCTTCTGGAGTTGCCGGCCCGGCTCTTGGAGCGTGAGCGGCCCTCCTGCTCCCAAGCACCTGGCTCGGCCCACAGCCCAGCTCCCAGGAAAAAAAGCACAACTCTGCTTCCTGAAAGAACAGGAGGCACTTCGGGGTCTCTCTACCCCACCACAGCGTGGGAAGGGTTGAGCCTCCGTTTGTCCCATGCATCCCAAGTTTGGAGGCTCCATGAGAGCGCAGACCCAGCGGGACTGGCAGGTGTGTCGAGGTCCCGTGTTGTAACCCCCTTCTCCAAGCAGCCATTAGCTGTGTGGTGGCCAGTTGCCTTCTGGGAGTTGCTTAGATGTTGCCTGTCTCCTTAGGGTAGAGGCATCCTGCACTGTCCAGTAGAGACTTGCTATTGCTGGGATGTTACTGGGGCCGGATTAGGTTTGTTCATGTCAGAATGCTGGCACCTCAATCCGCTCTACCTCTGCACTCCTTGTTGCTGCCATCCCTGAGTGACTGCTTGGAGCCCGGAGGTGTTGCTGACAGGGCTGAGGACTTGGATGCTTGTTGTCATCTTTCTACCCAATTACTGTGTCTGAGATGCTCAGGCAGTTCTAGGGGCTTGGTGTGAGGGAGGGAGGAGGACCAGCAAACCTAGTTGGATCTAGAATCCACCCTCGAGGGTTCCTGTGGCTGCTGAACTCCTGTCCTGACTCCTACTGCCAGCAAAATGACCTGGAAATTCCAAGACACATAGACAGCATGTCTCTCACTTTGGACATCAATGGCTCTGTAGCACTTTTATGCTTAAGTCCACAGTCTTCAACTTGGTATGTAGGGCTCTCCTAATATGAACCCAACTTCCCTGGCTAGCCCATCTCAGAGCCCAGGCTTGCCCATATTGCATGAGATGCAGTTCTCTGGGTCTTTCCTGTCTTTTCCCCCTTTCCTGGTCCATTTTCCCCCTTACAAATGCTGTGCCCAGGGTCAGGAAAATGGCTCAGCAGGAACAGTGCTTGCTGTCCATGCACAGGAGCCAGAGTTTAGCTCCCCAGCACCCATGTCAAAGTCCTGGTACGTGGGAGTCTGTAATCCCAGCATTGAAGGCAGACAGGTGGCCCCCAGAGGCTCCCTGGCTAGCCAAGTCTACTCAAAAGGGTGAGCTCAGGCTCAGCGAGAGATTCTATTTCAATGTTGCAGAAGATAGGACAACATGAGTCTCTGGGCTCCACATGAATCCTCGTCAGTGGATGCACACGTGCACAAAGGTGCCCCCCCCTTCATCTCCCTCCCTTTCCCTTCCTGCCTCCTCTTCCCTTTTTCTGGCCACATTTCTGTCTTCCTCTCTTTCCCCCTTCTTCAGAAAATTCTGTTTGTTCCAAGTCTCTGCTTAGGTGGGAATTTCTCCAGCAATCCTTCCCCAACCTTCCCAAATGTCTAAAAGTTAGATGTTCTCCCTGTATGCCTCCAGCATTCTGAATTCTTCCTGGTGGCTCCACTGACACGGCCTAGCCACTTACCCATCCTCCTGGCCGATCGGAAGCCCAGAGAAGGGCAGATAGCACTCTTCGATTATTATGCCATCCCCGGCAACTAGCACAGTTGCATGGACTACCTAACATATGGCGGTGCTCTATAAATGTTGGAGAAGTAAAGGACTGCATAAATGAATGGACAGATGGAGAATCGCTCAACTTATTAGGGAGATGGCATTTGCACAAATAATACAATATCCGGAAGTGTTACGGCGTGCGTACTGGACAGGAAAGGCTATATTGTGCTGCAGTGATAACCAGCCCTGGAATTCCAATCATCACTCCTTGCTCATGGCTCTCAGGGGGCTGCAGAAATAGTCTGCTCTAAATAACTACAGCCCAAGGAAGGCTCCCTCTCTGGGCTTCCACCACTGTTAGGGCAGGAGAATGAGGACACAATACACTTGGTGAAGTAGCATGCACAAATCATCTCTGCTCTAATTTTAATGTCCAAAGCATTATCATGTGACCCTAACAAACGTCCAAGGGGATGGGGTGGGGAAATACACTCTGGCTATTTCTCCAGGAGTGCTGGAGATGTATGCATGAACGCTGGTCAGAGAAAATCTGGGGAGAGAGCCTGCTTGCAAAGAGAGTATAAAGTAAGACTTTAAGAACATGGTGGCACCTCTTTGTAGCCAGACAGAACTCCCAGTGAAGGGATAAGGATATCTGACCCAAAATTTGTCCTGCCTACAAGAAGTGCAAGGACAAAGATGGATCAGAGACTGAGGGAATAAATGGCCAACCAACGGCTGACTCAACTTGAGACCCATTCCGTGGGCAAGAACCAATCTCCAACTCTATTAATGACACTGTGTTATGCTTGCAGACAGCAGCCTAGCATAACTGTCCTCTGAGAAGGCTCCACTCAGCAGCTGACTGACACAGATGCAGAAACCCACAGCCTAACATTAGATGATGCTCAGAGCTCGGAAAGTCCTGTGGAAGAGTTGGGGGAAGAACTGAGGTACCCAGAGGAGATAGAGATTCTAAAAGAAGACCAATGGACTCAGCTAACCCAGACACTTGGGGGCTCCCAGAGATTGAACCACCAACCAGAGAGCTTACAGAGGCTAGACCTAGCCCCCCAGATATAGCAGATATGCATCACGCAGGTCCCCCAACAACTGGAGTTGGGGCTATTGTCTGCCTATGGAGTCTGCTCCTCTAACTGGGCTGCCTTGTCTGGCCTCAGTGGGAGAGCATGTGCCTAGCCCTGTGTGACTTGATATGCCAAGGTGGGTTGGTACCCAGGGGGGCCTCCCCCTTACCAGAGGAGAAAATGAGGGGGTTGGAGAGAGGCTCTGTGAAGGGGTACTGAAAGGAGACATGTGGGCTTCATTTGGGATGCAAAGTGAATAAATAAATTAAAATAAATTTTAAAAAAAGAAAGAAAAGAACAAGGTAGCAGGGGTTAGAGAGACAGTGCAGTGCAGTCGTTAAGAGCACTGGCTACTCTACCAGAGGATCCAAGTTCAATTCCCAGTGCCCACATGGCAGCTCAGAACTGACTGTAGCCCCAGTCCCTGGGGATCCACAAAAAGCATGTGGTACACAGACATAATATATACAGGCAAAACATCAGACACATAAAATAATTTGAACAAAGTGACATTTGCTGTGGGCCCTGGAGGAGGATTAAGATTTAATCCACCGAGTTCAATGCTGAGCTACAAGCCCACATGCAAGGCAAGCATTCCAGGATCCCTATTCCCAACATCATTCAGATAAATAAGGCGAGGTCCCATTTCATAGGGGGCTTGTGCTCCAGTGGGAAAGACGCGTTCTGAATGTGTATAAATATTCATAAAATATGCATGACTATTGTGCCCAATAAAAAGCTGAGTAAAGTGAGAGAAATCAACTCTCATTTGGAAGCGACAGGCTGTGCTTCTTAGAGACGAGTGATGGGAGAAGTTTCAAGGGGGAGACTTACGGCTAGGATGGGGGTGAGAATCATGGCGGAAGAATCATGGTGGGGGAAAGCCATGAGAATGGTCATCACAGAACTAAGTAAAACAGAAGGTCCCTGCAGACTGGCCTCTGCCCTAGATCTCAGGACAAGTAGGACGATGGGATGTATTGGAGTTGCTCTGGTGCACCGTGTGTTCAGATGCTGGGCTCTGTGCCCCAAGATCAGGTTGAAGTCTGCATATGGGCGTTGTATTGACCAATGGGCTGTAAAGAATGCTCTCCAACAATCTCTGATTGGTGAATAAAAGGCTGAAGCCTGTGAGTGGGCAGAGAGGATAGGAGGGTAGAACTTGTGACCGAATGAGGGGTCTCAGGAGAGACCACTGGAGAGACAGGAGGAGAAGGACAAAGGAGAAGGAAAGGAGGAGGTCATCATGAGGTGTGATGGACCATGGGGAGGGACCATGAGGAGGGACCGTGAGCACATGGCCAAGAGAAACTCACCCTGAGGACACACAAGGAACAGAGCAAGACTCAGGTGACAAGTAAGGGGGCATTTATCTGGTTATTAATAGATTAATCAGGTTGGAATAGCTCAGAAGTTGCCCAGCATAGTGCTAGCAACTTGTTAATAAAATCTTGTGTCTCTGTGTCCTTTACTTGAGAGCTAAATGGGATAGACTGGGCCACTCCCTTCACAGCATAAAATTACTTCTATAGGGACAGAATGGGAAACTCCTAGAAACGGACAGTTCCAGCAATAAAGGTAAAGACAATGTCCTTGTCTTTTTTTCATTTCACCGGAGTCCACTGAGAGATTTTAGGGGGCTGGAGAGACGGCTCACTCAGTAAAGCGCTTGCTGTTGCAAGCACGAAGACCCGAGTTCAATCCCCAGCACCCAGAGAAAAGGCAGGCAACTGCTGCACACCTATAATTTCAGTACTGGGGATGTGGGTACCTGTCGAATCCATGTAGCTGAATCAGCAAGCTACAGGTAAAGCGAAAGATCCTGACTCATAAAAATAAGGTGGAAAAAACATTGAAGAAAGCACTAGATAACAACTTCTGGCTACCACTCATGCATACACACATACATAAAAAACTCAGCCCTGGAAGCCACCATTACAGGGCAGCTCTCTTTAGAGGGTTCCTGTGAGCTTTACAATTCACAAAGTACCTCACTCAGTATGAGCTTGGCTCTTCTTGCTTCACGTAACCATGGATTTGTAGGCTCAGTGGCTACTTCTTCACTTTTAGGGAGCAGACACTACAAGAGGAGCATGGAAGCCCTCGTCTCTGAAACAAAGTTCAATCCAAGATACTTCTGGCTCCGTCTGGAGACATCTTACAGCCCTGCTTGGATTCAAGGCCATCATGTGCAAGGGCCCAAGAATGGGTAGGTCTAGTCCTGTTCTCTGTTTTTCCTGGATTTGTCTGCTGTTTTTGTCAACCTTGTTTTAGCTCCCTATGACTTGGTCATTTTTTCAGACCAATCCAGTCTCAAGGTAATGTCAACACATTGTGGGGAGGCTGACACCTACGAGGAAGACGGTGATGATGATTACGAGCTGTGCCTTGTCAGGCTTTATTTTGTTGTGTTTTGTTTTAGTTCGAATTGCTGCTGCTGCTGACTTATTTCCTGCAGCCACTCTCAGGCCTCTCGCTCACTTCACACTTTGACTCATTTATTTTTCCTATTTCCCCAAAGACCTTTTGACACTTTGAAAAGTGTTTTACTTAGATACAATCCCGCTCTCTTACCTTGTGTTTCTTCCATTTCTCCCTTCTCGCTTTTTATTAATAAGTCATAAAGAAAGTGTTTCCAGGCAAACATCACTCACTGCGTAATAAAACCCAGGGCAGATGACAGAGCTATAGTGAGAAGTAGGGGCTGGGGAGGCAGCTGTTTCCTGGTCTCGGAGTGGCGGGGGAGCCTTTACCTGACAACATGCTTTGCACAGGTGTGCACGAAGCCTAATAAAAGCAAAAGGTGCTATGTCGTGTGGCTTTATGGGGCCACCAGGGCCTCCTTACCAGCAGCTAAGAGACAGCCATCTGGGAGGTACCAGGGATACACTTGCAATATCCTCGCATGGTCATGTGCCTAGAAACCACAGGCACCATGGATGACAGAATTGGGTGGTGGCCTTGTGAAGCCTCCTCTCTGGTTTCTACAGATAAGCATGCTGCCCTGAGGAAAAGGACTTGGCCCAGGAGCTGCAAGTAGGTCCTTGATCATAACCCAAGTGAGAACCTTCTCCACAGATTCCAATTGTTCTCCACGGCATGAAGTGATGGATCCCAGAACCCACTCTGGTTTGATTCCACTGTGATTGGCACCTTGGTCCTCAAGTGATGGTTTGGAGAATTTAGTTTAGAATGAGGCTCTTAGGTTACTGGGACACGGCCTTGCAGGGGACTTCAGACACTTATGTCTTTCTCTTTGCTGCTGGCTCAAGATGTAATCAATGGCTTGCTCCCACATGCATGATCCCACCATGGCCATCTACCTAGAGGTAGCGCAGCTGAGAAAGGGGGCAATGGGAGCGCCATGTTCTCGATCCCCCACCAAACTGAGCTAAGGAAGCCTTTCACAATTCAGACACAGCTTGTGTCAGGTGACTCATTGCCAAGAAACGCTCACTGACATGTCACTCTAAGTCATCTTCCGGCTGATCTTACTTTCCTGCAGTCGACACCCTGCTGACCCCAGCCCTCTACTCTCCTTGACTCCAGGTGCACATGACAAACTCTGAGACATTTCTCCCTCAGTGACTCAGGGACCCTTGGGCTCTCTACCTCTTTTACAGTTCATGTTGTTAGGACTTCCCCAGTGATGAAGCTTTGAAACCTCCAAGTTACTTTTCCTGTTCTCTTTCCCTTAGCAGCTACATTCTACAGTGAACCCTCTCTCAAGACTTTGCTCCTAGTTCTTGAAATGGTCTGGCCTTCCAGGCCCCACAAAAGACAATTTCCTACAACTCAAGCTGGATCATAGTCAAGTCTGGGCCTAAAAGCTAATGAACCCATGAGAAGAGGTGGGACCTGGAGGTGAGACAGGAAAGATTGAGGAGAAAAATGACCTTATGTCAAACCTCATTCTGAGACCTCAATAGAGCTCAGTGAATGAATGAATCAATAAATGAATGAGTGAATGAATGAGTGAGTGAATGAATGAATGAGCGAACAATGAGAGCATGAAAAAGCTCAGCAGTAACCGACACAGATTTGCCAATGCCTCTCAGCTCTGTGAGACTTTAGGGAAACATGGAGCCACTCTGAGATCAGGATTCTTGATAAAGCTTGATTTAGCTAGAAAGATTTGTCATGAGAATCCATGAGACAGGCTAGAAGGGGCTACTTAAAATACCAAGAGGTCATGGGTAGTGGAGCCCAGCTGTAACCCCATCACTCTGGAGGCTGAGGCAGGAATATTGAGGGTTCAAGGCCAGCCTGAGCCACATAGTGAGTTGAAGACCAGCCTGAGCTACATAGCAAGGTCCCATCTCAAGATGAGTGGATGGATAAATGAATGGATGAGTCAAATGAGAAGCAAAGCAAAACTGCTTTTATGTCATAATTCTAGCAAGATATGGGGGGCACTTAAATACCTGATATAATGCAAAGTGGGTGCTACGAAAACCACGTCTCTGGTCCCAAGGCTTCCTGCATACAGAATTAACAATGTGGGACCAAACTATCTGAAATACCTTCCAGTAGTCTCTGGGTGTCATGAGGCTCCACGGGGCCTCACGAAGACGTACTTTTGAGTTGTTGGGGCTTCCTGCTCTGATCCTGGTTCTGCTCCCATCGGCTAATAAAGAAGGCCCACTTTCCCCTTCTTCCCACCGTATATTACAGAGTTTTTATCCATTCATCATCAACCCAGGAGGTTCACTTTTCAACACATGCAATTATGAGCAAACGGGACCTTATTATGGAGGGAGAGACAGAGAGAGAGAGAGAGAGAGAGAGAGAGAGAGAGAGAGAGAGAGAGAGAGAGAGAGAGAGACAGAGAGAGAGAGACAGAGACAGAGAGAGAGACAGAGAGAGAGACAGAGAGAGAGAGAAACAGAGAGAGAGACAGAGAGAGAGACAGAGAGAGACAGAGACAGAGACAGAGACAGAGAGAGAGACTGACTTAATTATCTCACAAGGCTGACTCTGGTCCATACTCATCAAAGGGCCCAGGAACCTCAGATCAAAGTCCAGAGCTGGGTGCTGTGGGCGGCTCCTTGCTCGTTTCTAAAGTGGTGTGCTCCCAGAGACTAAAGCTCTCAGGCCACACTTTGGAAGAACTCTTGAAGGCTTCAGCCCTACTCCCTAGGATTCGTGCAGTCACCTCTTGGGGACAAAAAGAAAGTGCAAACAGAGAAGACCCTCAGGAGAGCTGGGTTTCCTCTCCTGCCTGTGAGAGGTTTGGGCTCGGGGATTTGAGATGGAAAAATGTGAAAACAACAGATGTTGCTCTGAGGAGTCCAAAATTGGGGCTGCGAGCCCCTGGCATTTGGGGCTGTAAACCCCTGTTAACCCCTACCCCCCCCCCCCAGCATTTGGATGAACAAAACAAGGCAAGCGCATAGCTGTAGGCAGCTCAAGCTGATGACCAGCTTGGAAGCCTGCGAGTTACTGCTGTTGTGACCAGCGTGTTATTCATGGTGACGGCAGCTGCTTCCTGCTCAACCTTCTGCGTCTTCCTGTTGCTCACTGAAGTTGTCAGCGGGCAAGTGCTTGCCATTGGCCTGTCACGGACTTCCCCAGATTCCCCTCCATGGCCCTGAACTATGGTTAATGTGAGAGCTTCCTACCCTCTAGTATATTCATCTTCTCATCGCTGCCACCGTATTTTACCGGAGAACCAACCCAAGGCAGGAAGGATTTTTGGCACATGGGAGACACTGTCCATCAGGGTAGGAAGAGAGGGGGCAGACATCCTACACTGCAGGAGACAGACATGTATTTGAAGAGTTACATATAAGAATAGAAAGTACTGTTTGCACTATTGCCCGGAAATATAACGTGAGTGGTCAGTACACGTTAAAACCCAAGAGCTTAGTCAATAAAGTGCTTGCTTGTCTTTCCTGAGGACCTGAGTCAGAGCCTCAGAGCCCATGTTTAAAAAAAAAAAAAAAGGTTGTAATCTCAGTACTGGGGAGGCAGAGATGTGTGCGTGTGTACACATGGGTGTGTCTGTGTGTATCTGTGTCTTTATGTCTGTCTGTCTGTCTGTCTCTCTCTATATATAACACATATACATATATATATATGTCTGTGTGCTTCTTTCTGTGTGCATTTGTATCTCTTTCTCTCTCTCTCTCTCTCTCTCTCTCTCTCTGTGTGCGTCTGTGTATGTCTCTGTGTGTATACATCAGAGAAAACCTCTCAGGTTCTTTCCTGTTACCATTTGTAACCTAGAGATCAAACTTAGGTCATCAGGCCTGTGTAAGTTCTTCTACCAACCGAGCCATCTCACCAGCTCTATAGCTATATTTTAGAAAGGTCAGATGGAATTGGTTAATTCATTTTAATACCAAACATTACTTAACTCGATAAATACAAACATTTACCATTGCAACTTGTGACACTGGACACGTTTCAGCTTCCCCAGAGTCACATGTGGGTGGCTGAAGTTGTATTACATGGCACAAATACAGCAAAGGCATGTTTGGAGTGGGAAGGTACACACGATATGCCCATGATGGATGGATGTACTGGGTTGACTGGATGACTGGGAGGGAAGAAGTGCTCCCCAATCAGAGGGGGAGAGCCTGTGAGAAGCAGAGAGGAAGAGGCTGGTGTGTGTGCCCACAGATAAGTAAGGAAGCATATGCAGAGTGCTGGGCACCGGATGGCAGAAGGAAGTTGGGAAGGGAGGCTTGATGTCCTTCCACAGAACCTGAAGGGCTCACACAGTCTGCACTGTGATTTAGAAAGCCAGTCTGGGCAAATCTGTAGAGAACAGGTTGGGGTGAAGAAGACCATGGAATGCCTAGTCAGTCAGAGAGGCAGTGTCCCCCAGGGCACGCTGACCAGCGGTGGTTACAGAACGGACAAAATGAGAGGCTTTTAAACCTTTTAAGCAAGTGCGGAGTAAGAAGAGGATGCAGGCAAGACAGTGGGGTGGGTCTTAGAGAATGGCAGAGCCACTCCATGTAAGGCAAGTAATTGGCCATGTTGGAGAAAACGTCCACTTCGCTGCCACCTAGCAACACATTTAGATGGCGGTGTGGAAGAGAACGGCGTGGGCTAATCCTGACTGTGGAGACTACTGTGCAGCAGCTAGTTTGTCCGAGTAGAGAGGATATTGCCCCAGGCTTGCCCCTCTGCTTGTGTATCGTGCTCTGTGCACCCCACACTTGCCACATTCCCTGGTTAGACTTCCTTGTCATCGAAAACAGGACATTCCAGTCTGACCTGACTTTCTACCTCCCCTCTCCCGAACGCAAGCCTTTGGCTCTGGTGATAACCGATTAAATAATCAACTAATGCACTAAATCAACACTTCCTCACTTGTGTGTCTCAGATTTTAACTCCTTAAGAGGGTTGGGTTTTTTTTCCCCACTGTATTCCCTACCATATTCTGAGTTCAAACCAGTAACATCTCTTACCTCTTACCTAATATACCTTATATTGCTATAACCTCCTCTTCTGCCGCCTCCCCCCCAACAAACATCTGCAAAGGCTTGACTGCAATGTAAACCGGAGGCTGAACCTCTGTGTGAGCTCTCACCGGGCTCGCATCTCAATCAGAGAGAAGGCTGCTGCCTTTGCCTTGTTATTCCTAACTGTTTTTCTTTGTTCACTCAGTTGTTTATCTATTTATTTAACGTTTGTTGGTTTTAGTTAGCACACCAAATAATGGGTTCGGATCTAAGCACTTCTGGTGAGGATGGAGATGACTTCACTTTTCCCCCTTTTCTGTCTTTACCCCTTTTATCTCGTTCTCTTGCCTTAGAGCTCTAACGCTGCGTTAAATAAGAGCAGGGACTTGGAATACCCTGCGTTGCTCCTGGTGCTAGAGAAATGCTTTTAGTTTTTCCTCATTACAGTATAGTGTCAGTTACAGGTTAGCTTTTACAGGGATGCCTTGGCAGTTCCCCTATTCTTAGTTCTTTTTCCAATTAAAACTTAATTATGAAAAGCTTGCTAATAAAAAACATCGCATACGGAAGTTGGCTAGACCCGAAATCTATACGTGTCAAGGAATTTCTATAGTTAAAAAGTAGAGACTATTAAAGCGTTGTGGTCAGGGGTGAGGAAGGCCTGGGTGTAGGTAAGGAACAGAAAGCTACTTGTGTTTCTAGTTCTGACTGTCAAGGAGTTTTTGCTTTTGGGTGATGGATAACTGCCTAAAACTGTAAAATCCAGTGTGAGGTCCCACAGTTTCCGAGTGGCTATTTTCTCTGCATTCGTAGCCTTCAGCGCTTTCTCATGACAGGATGTGAATTTCCTGAAAGACCTTTCTTTTGTCTGTGGAGGTGGATGGCCTTGTGATTTCTGCTCTTCTTACCTGTACTTGGTACACTTAATTGAATATCTTTTAATTATTGAGATTCTTATCTCAAGCATCCCCTGAATCCTTAAAATGACCCATGTGCTCTTGAATTCTGCTTGGGCAAACTCCACTGAGATGCGTCACCTTCCTGGTTGTCAGACGGTGGCTGTGTCCTTACAGGGGTTGGCATCGAAGGAATGCTGGCACCATGGGTTAGTTCAATAGTTCTTCCTCTTTCTACTTTAGGCAGTTTGAGGCGCATTGGTGGTAGCATTTAGCTAGAGTAAGAATGTATCCGTCAATCTGTCTGGTTCCAGGTTTCTCCTTGGGGGAGACTTTTTATTGCTGTCCCAATTTCCTTGCTTGTTATGCATCTATTTAAGTTCTTTGCCTCTTCTCGATTTAATTTTCGTAGGTTGTATGTATCTAGGAATCGAGCCATTTCTTCTGGACTTTCTGGTTTTTTTTTTTTTAAATATAATTTTCAAAGCATTCTCTTCGGATTCTCTATTTCATAGGGATCTGTGGCTATTGATACCTTTTCATATCCAGTTGTGTTAATTTGGGTCTTCTCTCTCTTTGTGTTGCTTTTGGCTAGGGGACTGTCTGTTTTGTTTAAGTCTTTGATGGTTTCTATGTATGGTTCATTTGGCCTCCATTTCCTGTAAGCTCTCATGCCTGTATCTTCCTCTTCAATCCACCTTTGCTGTATCCCAAAGGTTCTGGTCAACTGTGGTTTCCTCTTCCTTTGGCTACTCCCTGACTCCTCCCATCAATGACCCCATGGTTACTCAAGAATGTTTTATTCAGCACTAACTAGGTGGTCATGAATTGCTCGAAATGCCTTTATTTCCATTTTGTAAAGATAGCTTTTCTGAATGTAGTAATTCTTGTTGGCAGTTACTTCCGCGGCTTGGAATACAGCGCTCTTTGCTTTCTTCGCGTTAAGGGTTTCTGCTGAGATGTCTGATGCTATTGTGATGAGCTTGCCTTTGTAAGGGAGTTGGCATTCTCTTTTGATTCTTTTAACGCAGTGTCTTTGTTTTGTACTCTTGGAATTTTGACTGCAGTGTGTTGTGATGGGGTTATTCTCTGGTCATGTCTATTTGGGGTTCTAAAAACCTTTTGTGCTTGGATATGCATTTCTTCCCCCAGATTTGGTAAATTTCCTCTATAATTTCATTGAATTTTCCTATGTCTTTAGCTTCTTGTCTCAGTTCCTCCTTTGTCCCCACAGATACTTAGGTCTCCTCAGCAGACGTCACCATTCTTTCAGCTTATGGTCGTGATTATTCCCTTTCCTCCACTGATGTCTGGATGTATTGCCTTAGGCTTCCATCGCTGATACTCTCTTTCCTGGCTGACTATAGGCTTCTGGGTGATTTGGAAGATTTTTAATTTAAATCATGTGTCTGTGTGTGTGAATGTGGATGTGATGCAGGTGCCCATGGAGGCCAGAAGGAGGCGACAGATCCCCTGCAGCTGGAGATACAGGTAGTTGTGTGCCGCCCTTCACTGGTGCTTTGTTAACCGCCAGGGCCATCTCTCCAGACCCTTCTTGGTGCTGTGTATGATGGTGCTTCTTATTTGACTGAGGGTTTCATGGCCAGCACAGTGTTGCGTGGCTTTGTCCAGATCTTAGTTTCCGCGCTGAACTTCATCCACACTGCTGTTGACTTTCTCTTCCACAGGGGTCCGGAGCTCGCTCTAATCATTCATCTCTTTCTTTACTTCCACTTTGCTTCACTGGTTAATTTTGTTAAATAACTTCAATCCCCCCTGCCCTGGCGTCCTCGGCTTCAATCACTTGAATGTCCCTGGAGTCTTTAGTTAAGGGGTTACATAGTCTTTTGGGGGTGCCATGTTGCTTTCCTTTTATTCTTGTGTTTCTGTTATAGCTGGTTACTGGTCTGTTTGGTTGTCCCTTGCAGTTTTGTTTAACTATTTGTTCAGTGGGCATCCTCCTTTGGAGGGCTCAACCTTCAGTACCACTCAGGGAGAAAAACCACTGGGCAACAACAAGATATAGAAATATGCTTATAATACATTAAAATGATTTCTATACCACCGGTGGCCACGGAATAGAAAATGGCAAAAATAATTGGGGTGTATTATAAAGTTAAAATTATTCAGGGTACTTTTTTTAAAAGAGCAAATGAATTAAATAATGGATAGGGTCATGGAAAGGAGAAAAAGAAAGTAAAAATATGGTTAGACAGAGGAAGGGAAGGCGTGATGGGTGAAGATGACATGAACAGAGGCAGGAGAAAAGGGAGAGAGGAAGAAACTTGGCAACACAGTGAGGAAAACATCCGACGAAGTTAGACTCACATAAGCAGAAGGATGAAAAGTTAAAGTCACAAAAGAATTTATTTGAAGTAAAACACTAGCCAAGGTACAATAGAAAAAGGAAAGGAGGAAGTAGTCTAAGAAGGTGAAGGACGAACTCTCCAGGCGTGGACTCTTTCCAGCCTGTGGGAGGGGTGTGGCCTGTCTTTCCCACAGTAGGCTGGTGCTGACCCTAGAGCAGTCAAGTACAGATGCTCAACCCTGCCGTCTTCCTTTTAGAGCCTTGCCTCCTGAGCACCAGGGGCATCTTGTGGCCACACTTACTTAGCCTTGCAGACCATGGACCAGGCAGCTCTCCCTGGGGGAGCTGATGCTTTAGGCAGCTGGTATCTTCCCAAGCGTGCTTGCGGGTAAGGAAAGGAAACCCGGCTGGATCTGAGGCTAGAACTGTGGGCTTCTCCTGTGTGTAGAGCCCTTCCATTTTCACCAGGGTGGGCTGGTTTTCCATGAAGCCTCTGGCTTTCTTCTCACGGCTGGAGATGAATGCTGCCTCCTCCTTCCTCAGCCTTTGTCCTTCTGTTTCTCCACACTTCCCGTCTGTCCATCTTCCCCTTCGTGATTTCCAGCGCTTCTCCCGTCTTTCTCTCTTCAGAACAGAGTTCACTCTCTGTCGTCTCAGTTCTCCTTCCTTGCTACTTCAAGGCAACCTTCAGTCTTCCATCTTCTTCCTGCCCTTATTTCAAGCCGTCGTTTCTTACTGTGGCTGACAGGGACAGGCTGGGCTGGATGGGACCTCCCCCTTTACCCCCATTATCTTTCTGACATCAACTCCTGCTTCTTCTTCTCCTTCTGTCCTTCCATTTTGCTATTCTTTCAAACGCACCGAGGGTAACTCCTCCTTGCAGTCTTGCACTCACTGTTACCTCTTCCCGAAATGTAATTCACGCATGGCTCACTCCCTCACAGGCCTCAGTTCATGCTGCAGTGTTATCGTCTCTACAAAGTGTGCTATCCAGACTGAAGCCTGGCCCCCTGCATGGCTGCTTCTCATTCTTTCTTTTACATTTATCTGTCTGCCTGCCCATCTATCTATCTATCTATCTATCTATCTATCTATCTATCTATCATCTATCTATTATCTATTTATTGTGTGTATGTGTGTGGGCATACATGTACAGTAGTTAAAAGTAGTAGAAGTTAAAAGGCAACTCTGGAGTCAATGTTCTCCTTCCATGATGTCGGTCCTAGGGATTGAACTGAGGCTGTCAGACTTGGCAGCAGATGGATTTATTAATGGAATACGTTGATGGAGGTTGGGCTGGACAGTCAAAGTACACCTGTTACAACAATGTGACATAGATAAACTAATTTTTTTCTCCTTTTGGGGGTAAGGGCTGCAGGGTTGGGATAAGATGGTGGTGTAGACCCTTTTAGTATGGACTTTCTCCTGGAACACAGAGAGCATCTTCCGCGACACCACGTATCCCTCTGTCCACTGTTCTTGGGGCTTACCAAAAAAAGCTTTCAAAGTTTGCTGCTTTGAAAGTACCGTCCTTAACACCTTATAACTTCCAATGCTCACATTTTCATCAGCCAAGTCGTGACATTGTTCTTCTGGCCCAATGACCATAATTTCTAAGAAAACAAGCTTCTTCCAAATGCACAGTCCTTCTGCCAAGCAGGCGAATGCTACATCATCTGTGGTGGACGCCGGCATTTAAGAGGGAATAATTTTCTTTCATCTATTCAAGTAAATCTTTCCCCAACACTTGTAAAGCTGATTGCTGCCAATCTAGTGGAGCAAACACAGCCATTTAGAGGGAAAGGCATTTGTAACCAGAAGATACTTAGAGCATTTAAAAGAGGGCAGATTCTTTCTCTGTTCTTATTTTCTCCCAGGTTGCAGGCTTTTTTTTCTTCCTCCCCTCTATTCCCCGGCATTCATTAACTCTTCTGGTTTTGAGGAGGGAGGTGGAAGATATTCATGCGTGTTTCATTACATAGCACAACGAAGATACGCTGAGATAAATGCTGTCTATATGCACATACATGTGTCTGGCTATGTGTGTGTGTGTACTCGATGCATGCGTGCATAGACGGTGGGTGTGTGCAGTGCACACACAGCTTTTGGACATGGCGAGAAAGAGGAACTCTCCCTTTGAGCTCATTTCCTTTCATAGCTGTCCAGACATGAAAGGAGGCAGTGCAGACATCTGCTAGGATCCATCCTGGCTCTGGCGCTCATTCTCCATATCCTATGCACCAGACATTGCTGCTTTTTACCTATTGCAACTCAAGCATGGGGAAAGAGGAGGGGAAAGAAAAAAGAAAGAAATAAAATAAAACACTCCCTCCAAAGAGCATAGCCACGGGAATCGAAGGACTAAGAGCAAATAATGATTTCCTTCTCCGCTTTTTAAGTAAATACTGCTGCACAATGAGCTATCGGGCAGGACAGGTGCAAAATAATAGACTCCTTTTCTGGCCTCCTCAGCCCCCATGGGGCCTCTGCTAACTGCATCGGGTACTCAATTTTCTTTTGTTATTTAAAAGTGTGTTTGTGGATTCCTGTGGGGGTGGGGAAGGAGAGGGGGCGAGCCCTGATCTGGAATCACCAAGAGGATTTATATTTTTGCTTTATTAATGAAAAGCTACCTGCTGGTGCCAGGGTTTGTCTTCCGGGGAGGCCTTTAATGCATCTATCCAATGCAATGGGGCTTGGGAGGGGAAAGCCATTCCAATCAGCATCCTGAGTCTTAAGGAGACAGACAGACATTAGGACAAGCCTCCCCAGGCCTCAGTTTCTCACTCAATGACGAGAGGAGGGGATACTTCTCTCACCTGTCTCAGGGTGTCTGCTCACGGTAAAATCATTTTAGCCTCGGAACACGACAGGTCATCAAGAGGGTAAAGGGACACAGGAGGGACCCATAGGGAAGAGGTTCCACTTCAGAAAGGTTTTATTCGATTGGGTAATTAATCCTTTCTCATCCTCCATTTTTAGAGCAGTCCATCACTTCAGATATAGCCATTCACAGTCCGGAGCATCTGGCGGGAGGGACCCCAGAGCCTCCCCTCCAGACTGAGTATCTCTGTGGCTCTGGTGGACTTGGGCCTTCGCCTCCTGTATTTCCCACAAGTATTATCAAAGGACAAGTCTAGGATCGAGAGACCCTGTAGCCTCCAGCAATGATTTCTGAAGATATTGTATTACCGTGGTAATTACAAGTTCTATAGAGTATCTCGCATTTGCTCACCTCCTATCTGCCAACAAAATAATAGTGAGCTAGGTTTTTAAAGGTTTATTGTATTTTTAATTGTGAGGATATGTGCGTGGGTGTGTGTACACAAGCACAGGTGTCTGCACAGTCCAGAAAAAGGTGTCATGGCCCCTGGAGTTGAACTGCAGTTGTTATAATGCCCAGCATGAGTACCAGGAGCCCAACTTGGGTTCTCCGCAATAGGAGACTGTGCTCCGAAAGGATGAACCATCTCTCCAGCCTATCAGATTTATCCTTGCCATCTGTAAGGGGACGCATAAGGGTGCTCTCCCAATCCGCATCCAGCTTCTTCTCTGAGGTTTTTAATGCAACACTGCAGGAACTGCCTTGAAGCTTGAGCATTTGCATCTGCTGTGATGCAAGCCTAAAATGAAACCATCCTCGATCTCCACAGCCTGGAGCAGGGAGCAGAGACTCTGAGGGACTAGAGACCGTTTCTCCAGGTCTAAGCTGAGCACACTCTGCTTTGCCTTTAGGAGACCTTCCTCTTGGGAGTTCCAGTTCTTCAGAGGCTGTTCCATCTCACCACCCTCACCACTAGGTTGTCACGAGTTTTTGACGTCAGGAAGAGTCAGCGCCCATGGCATCTGGGGGTCCAGTTAGTCCCTTACATCGTCTTCCCCTGTTTTGCTAGACCTTGGACCAATTCTTTCTTTTTCCTCAGGATGGTTCTGGAGGAAGATGATCCCACACTATCTGGAAATCCAGATTTTTATTTGTCGTTTGGTTGCAAAACTTTACTCGATTTTCCCTTCACTGGTCCACTTCCTGGCTTCTGTGGGGATGATGTATTAATTCATTAGCATTTATTAACAACTGCCCAATTTAGTTGAATAAATTACCAGAAACTGTGGCTTCTAGTTCTAAGGCCAGGGACACTTTGATGAAGAGAAAAGGGAAGGGTTCAAGGACATGTCCAGAGCTGAGGGCAGAGATAGCAGAGGTCGCAGCAGTGGGTGCCCTGGTCAAGGTATCTGATTACCTGGGGCAGAAACAGGACAGTGGCACTGCTGGGGATGGGGTAGCAGGGTCCACAGGACACCTGTCCATCTGTATGACAGACACACGGAAGATAAACTGTCCACCTTACAGTTTTGTGTATGAATACATCTTTTCCACTAGTTGGAGTCACGGGAGAATAGAATTTCAAGACAGAAAGACATTAAGAATACTGAAACACCAGGAAACTGAGACTTTAAAATTGATTTCTGTTTTCGTTTATTGTATTTTATTTTAGATACAATATCTTGTTATGTAGCTCAGGCTGACCCTGAGTTCATTATGTGGTCCGAGTTGTCCTTAAATTTACAATCCTTTTGCTTCAGCCTCTAAAGTCATAGGTATGTATCACTATGCCCAGAGGAGAGCTGGATTCTTCTTGTGATTCTGTAACATCCTACCTGTGTACAAAGTCATTATTTAACTGCCAAACCAGAGTTTCCTCATATCAGAAAAGGCAATGGTGATAATTTATAAAATTATTCTGATTGTAGCATGAACAGAAATTTGAATAGTACCAGTCCATTGGTACTTAGCTAATGTTAGATATTGTCATACAATTAGGGGTACCGTGATGTAGTCCTACAAGAATTTGGCTTAAAGAGATGGCTTAAAACAAGCTTCTCGTACTGGAAGCTTCAAGGTAAGGTCAAGGTTACTTGCCTCTCTGGTCTCATGTAGGAAAGATTAGAGGGAAGCAGCCGGGCCATTAGTGTCTTTTCTTCTAAGACCCAACCCTCAGGAACTAATTACTTCTAACGTCCTAATTTCAAATACCATCTCACGGGGTATTCAACTTCAACGCGTGAACTGGGGAGACAAAAACATTGAGACCAAGCAAGATATTGTTACTTGCTCCCCTCCACCTCCCCAGCTGAAGACTTGCTCTCAGAGGGTATTTCAGAATGATCCTCTCACCCAGTCCATTCTGATATTCCTAATATCAACTGCTCCCCTGGAAGAGATTCTTTAAAAATGCCCTTAGCTTTGAGAACAATTTAGGTGTCTCCTTAGACATTTAAGAGAAAAACGTTCAATATCTAATATATAACAGAAGAAAAATAAAGTGTTCAATAAACCAAATAAACATTTACAGAAACAAACTCCAGGCTTGATTGTAATATATCTGGGTAAAGGACTATCAAATTATACTCTATTTTGCAAAATGAAAGAAGCTTAACAAATATGAACAGAGAGTCTTTCCAAGGATGTGGGCCAGGGCAAGCCACCCACCTTCTGCTCGCAGGGGTATAGAGAGGCAGAACCTCGCCGGTATGTCTGTCACAATATGAAGCAACAGGCTCCGTGCAAAAGACGAATTCGCAAAGCATAAAAGCTTAGTGTATGACGAAATCAAGATTTCGAATTAACGAAGTATGGATGGATGATCAATGGGTGTGGCCGAGACAACTGATCAGCCATCTGATAAAATGTTCATTTGGATCCCTCTCTTGTCACTTAGGCCGAAAAGAACTCCAGGTGGGTGACAAACAGGACAAAGGAATCTGTAAAGGCACTGAGAGAAAGAGTGGGGCAATCAATCCGTTATGATCTGAGAGTGAGGAAAGCCTTTTTGCGAAGATGACTTCATGTTTGTTTCCATAAATATATGATTTATTAGGTGCTAAACAGTCAGAAAAACATTATCATGAGAAATACAGCCCAAGCTGGTGATAGCTGTGACTAATCCTTCCGTGAGGAGATGCATCTGCTAACTCCATGTCTGCTTTGTGAGTCCACGATGCTTTTACAACACTTTCCACAGGGAAACCCATGCAGACACAGGTGGATGAGGATTGCCTGGTGCAAAACCCACACTGGACAATGGAGTAGGAAATCTTTACTTTTCCTATTTCCTACTTTTGTTGGTTTTGTCTGTTTGTTTTTGCCTCTAAATATGTGGAAAGCAGCGATATGGAAAAAGAAAGCAAAACCATTTTCTCAATGGCTTTCAGTTGTTAAAGAATCCGAGACCACACTGGGTTTTTAATTTTGCTTGTAGAAACACCATACTGTGAATATTGTGGAACTCCTCTAGTAGCTTCTAGAGCGGTGTCCTATAACTGGAACCTTCGTTACTGTTGCAGCAAATGGACCAGAGGCCTCACTGAGTGAGATGGATAAAACCCTATTCATATCAAGTTCTAGACTACGTGGCTTCCTATTGAATTTATGAAAACTCTTAGCTCTCAGAGCATGGCGGGTAGGTGAAAGATGGCTTGTATTTAAAGAGTTCCTGCACATCAATAGAGAAGGAACAACCACTCATTAGAAATTGAGGAAGAAATCCAAATGGCTTTCGGATGAGCAGAAAGGTCACTGATCCCATTGCTAATGAAAGACATGCAAAAGACAGAGAAAAGACTCTGTCCTTCCTGTGCCACCACAGCAAACATCTGAAGTGGGATGAGATGTTGGCAACGAGTGTAGGGAAAGCCATACTTTTAGGTGTCGTGGGTGAGAACGTCTATAACTGCTGAGGTGAGCTATTTACCAAGTGTGGCGGGTTGAATGTGATTGTCTCCCACTGTCTCCAGCATTTGAACACTTGCTCTCCAGTTGATGGAACTGTTTTGGAAAAGCCTGGCCTTTCTGGAGGAAGAGGTCGGTATGGGCCAGCTTTGAGGGTTTAAAGGCTTGCTCTACTCTCAGTTCCCTTAGCAACATATAAAACCAGGTGTGGTGATACATGCTTTCCTTGGCTACACAGCAAGTTAGAGGCCAGCCTGGGCATATGAGACCCTACTTTTTAAAGGTTCAGTTACATACCTAGGAGCTTATTTTAGATAATAATACTAATGATAGTTAAATGTGTCATAACATAAATATACCATTATATAACACCTGGAAGAATGTGGCTGTCTACAAACTGATACAAAGCAATACTAAAAATCAGTTCACAAGCAAAAATCAACCAAAGAAACAAACAATAGCCATGAGTTTGGTTCCTCCGCACTAGACACAGCAGTTCTGGGGAGGAAGAGACAGGAGGGCATGGTTTATCTGCTTTGGCTGAATCAGTGAGAGACTTGGTTCTGCCCAAAGTAGGATGAAAACTATTGAGGAAGACACCCGACACTGACCTCTGATCTCCACATACACATGTATCCACATCCACAGATATCCCTTTACATACATTCATACCAATGCACATGTACACACACATATACCCTACACAAAGACTCTAATGTGGATAGACTGGATTTATTAGAGTAAAATTTGTGAGGGAGAAATTTTTTTTTAATAAAATTGTTACTTTTTGTGCAATGAAGTTGTCATAGGTATTAAACAAGATAAGACTGTACTTGGAAGTTTAGTGTCAGGGGCACAGAGATATCAGGTAGATATTTTCAACATGTACATATATGTCTCCCCCCCTTTGCATTTTTATTCAGGTACAGTTGCTAAGTCATAAGGAAAGATGAATTATTTACATCAAGATTTAGAGGCCCAATCTAAACAGCAAGCCATAGTGGTTTGAGTAAATAATGTTCGTAATAGACAACCAAGAAGGCGTCAGAAATGAAGTTATGGAAGGACGCTTATACACATGGTGAATAGTTTGTTATATGGATAATTTAAAACACAACCTAGAAGATGGAACGTTGCTATGTCTGTAAAAAGAAAAACATAACCAAGTAAGGAAATATACCTAGGGAAGGATAATATCTTCCTCACAAATTTTCTCTTGAGTTCTTGTACGTGGGTTCTTCAGGACGCTGGCTGCAATGGTTCTGGTACTTAGGGAGTATAGTCTAGCAGGGGAGAGGCCAAATGAGAGAGCAAAGATCCGACGAGAAAGAACGACAAGAGTTGGTTGGAAGAAGCATCCCTGGAGAACTGCTAAGAATGGGTCACGCAGAGATGACAGGGATGTGGGCAGATGGAGCAGTGGGCGGGATCTGTCATGGAAAGAAGGGGACCCAGTGAACACAGAGCATGTGATGGGGAAGAGGGACCCAGTGAACGCCGAGTATGTGATGGGGAAGAATGGAGCGGATGGGAAAAGGAAGCCAGGCACGGAGCACATGGGACCTTAGGGCTACAGTGAGGTACTAAGATTTTATTCTCAATGTAGTGGTTTCGAGAGTTGGCTGTTACTGAGCCCACGTCTCATTGAAGGCAACATGTTTGTCTTCTCTCTGCTTTTAAGATTTCCACCATCTGCAGGGCCTGAAAAGTTCATGAGTCAATTTCTGTCTTCTTGTTTTGTTTGGATTGAAAGGACTCTTGAAACTGTCTTTTAAGCATTTCCTGGAAAACTCGCAGCCTCCGTGGCTTCATACATTGCCTCGGCCTCGTTCCCCTATCCATGTAAATCTTGAATTAAACAAAGACCAGATCTGCTTCTTCACTCTCAATCCCTCTTACGTGTTTTCTGTCAGGGATAGAACTCTCCAGATACTGAGTAAGCTTCACCAATTCCTGTTTCCTGTTAAACCCATTAGCTCAGCCACTATTGTTCTAGTGGTCATTTCCAGAAATCTTATTTTGGAAGCCCCCATGAAAATAATTTAAAATCTTTTTTTTACCTTTGAGTAAACATATGCTTTCCATAGTGTTTCTGTTAATTATTATGGAGCTGGTGGCTCTATTCTTCTGTCTGTTGTTTAGAACGAATTCTCTCTCCTAATTTTCACTTGCACCTTGGTGTTTTCAACTGTGCTTGGCTGATTGCCCTTGAACATTATTTCCAAGACATCTCTGAAACCTAGAAGCAATTTCTCAGCAGACGAATTGGGGTTTAGTTTTGCCCACATGTACTCCCAGAGTTTGGTCACAGTGAAGCAAATTCACAACAACGAATGGCCTTTTCAGTTCCAAAGAATTTATCCCATATGTTAATTAGATGGCCATTTTGTGCTTACAATTTCTAGGGGAGAAATTATTTTCTGATGCTCTGATCTTCACAGGGCTAAGAACATGTTCTAAACTCCTGAGGTAGCAATCCAACATCTGCTGTTTGATTCACCCTATATCCCACCCCCAGCTTTCTGTAGAAGACGGCTATCTTTTTGTTTTGTTTTGCTTTTTAAGACAGGGTTTCTCTGTGTAGCTCTGGCTGTGTCAGAAATCACTCTGTAGATCAGGCTGGCCTTAAACTCAAGAGATCTGCCTGCCTCTGCCTCCAGAGAGCTGGGATTAAAGGCCTGTGCCACCACTGCCTGGCTGAAGATGGCTATCTTACTATACACCCCACCTTGAGACTCTTGGGGATTTGATTCTTGTTTGCATTCTCTCGTGAATCTGTGGTTGGCTGACCCATTTCTGGAAATGATGAGGGGGCCAAACACACTATCTGACTATCTGGATTCTTAATTTCCTTACCTTTTGATTTGTCAGTCCTTATCATATAATTGGTAATTTAACCTTTTTAAATGCAATTTTTAAAAACACTATTAATTTTTAGTTGTTGCCAGCACAAGGTTTTCCAAACAACTGAGCTGGCCTTATTTTCAGAAAAAGCTAATTCTAAAGGCAGTTGGGAGCCACTAAAGGCCTTAGGCAAAAGAGTGACATGCTCCAGTTGGCTTTTCTCTCTCTCTTTCAACTTTGTATCGATTCTTCGTGAGTTTCCCATCATGCACCCCAGTTCCACTCATCTGCCTGTCCCCTCATATCTGCTCATTACCCTTGCATCCTTAAAAATAAAAAAACAAAATAAACCAAAAAGAAAAAGATGAAGCAAACAAACAAAAAACATAGAAAACATCTCATTGTGGAAACTGTAGTGTGTCACAGTGCGGCCCACAGTGTAGCCCTCTGTCTAACGTCATCACTTGCAAATGTCTATTGCAATAAGTCACTAGTAGGGTTTGAACTCTCTGGCTTCTGTGACATCATCAATATTGGAGACTCACAGGGACTCCTCCCAGTTATCCTGTTGTTGCCATGTGTCATGGAGATCCTGCAGCTTTGGATCAGCAGGACTGGTCCTTTCATGTGTTCCCAACCATCTGCAGATGATATAGATTTTGGAGTGGGCTAATTCAGAGTCCTGGATCTGGGCCTGGGTTGTAGCTGAAGTGATCAGCGCACTGGCTCTCCCTTATGTGCACCACTACGGTAAGCTCTCGAGCACAGCTCTGGCTAGGTCCTCTCCCCTGTTCTCATGCCCTTGGGCCAGCTCATCCACACTCATGCCTTCAGAGCCAGCTCCACTGTGCTGTCCAGTGTGTGTGTGTGTGTGTGGCCCACTCTCCCAAGTACTACAGCCTGGGAGAGGTTGGGCTAGCTCTCCCACACTCTCACCCTTGGGACCAACTCGCCTATACCCCCTTCCACCAGGGCCAGTTCTACTGTGCTGCCCAGGCAAAGTGTAGGGTCCCTCTCTCCTGAGTGCTGCAGCTGGTGAGGGGTAGGACCAGCTATTCCAACTGCAGAAGGTCCGAGGGGCAAGTGGGAGAGGGCATCACCCCTCTACTCACACCACCTCATGGCAGAGAGGCAGGGTTAGCTCTCCTGTGCCCATGATGACTCCTGGGGTCAGCTTTCCTGACTGCTGGAGGTTGGGAGGGGTAGGAGAGGCACAGTCACCTCTGCACCTGTACCAACCCACAGCAGATAGCTCTCCCATACTCACCCTCCTGGCACAGGCTCACATACACCCCTCCCGCAGTCAACTCCACTGTGCTGTCTGGGCGAGGTACAGGGTCTGCTCTCCGGGGTGCTGTAGCAAGTGAGAATGAGACCAGCTCTCTAGAGTGTCATAGCAAGTGAGGGGTGAGGGGCAGGGACAGTTCTGCACAGCCCCTGGATATCCACATGGTCCCCAGTAGCTGCCCCAACCAGGGACATCTTCATGTTCTCTAGTGGTAATGTAAGCCATGGACACCAACCTCTGCCACTGTGTAGCCACAGACCCAGACCTTACCATGGCCTCAGGCAGCAGGGCTGGCCATTCACAGCACTCCCCATCCTCTGGTCTTCAGTTCTATCTTTCTTCATCATGCTCGGCTGCTCCATTTCTCTTTCTCTCCCCCTGACCACCATTTCTCTTTCTCTCCCCCTGGCCACCACATACCCATGCGTTATGGTAGTTCACGCTGCAGGCTAGCCACAGAGCTGGCAGGGACCTGGATGACATCCTCTGTCCACACCGCATGACATGGTGGCAAGCAGGTGTCTATAGCCTACCTGTGCTGTGTGTGGGAGGGCAGATGTCTGGTCTGCAGGTCTCTGTCTGTCTTCCCGCTCGAGCTCTGCACTGCCTGAATTTGATTTGATTTTTCTGAGTCCTAGGTGTAAACCATCTTTGGCCACCAAGCCAGGCATCAAGCTAGGATGAACAAAGGACCGCCATCCGCTCTGCCCCTGACTGACATAAGAACAACACCAAGGTGTCTCTGCCCATCGCCGGGGGGAGCTCCCCCGACCCCTGCTCTGTTGTTGTTGAGACAAGATTTTGCTATGTAGCTCTGGCTGGCCTAAATCTTACCACGTACATCAGGCTAGTCTCGAGCTTGTGATGATCTCTAGCCTCTGCCTCTGAGCATAGGGATTACAGACAGGGGCCGCCACACCTGGTGGTTTTTCATTTTTTTTTTTAAAAAAGAATCTATAATATGAATATGGGGTGGATGGGGCAGGGATGAAGGCAGGTATTGTGATGACTGACTGCTATCTGGTGAGGAGTTAGCCTCACTACATGTTTCAGAGGACAGACATCGGTGAGTGGAGCTGTGTTTTTCTAGATTGAATAAAAGGAACTGAGATGATTGTATACCAGAGGAGGGGGGAGCCATTCAGGGTGACCCCCCACTTTCTGTCTTAAACATTCACATGAATGATGATGCCATGGAGAAAGGTGCCAGATATATGGCAGACAGTGCTGGTTTGCTCTAGGCTAGTGTGTGTGTTTCCTATGATGGTGTGCCTGTGTGTGTGCTTATGTGTATGTGTGTGTGTGTGTGCATATGTGCGTGTGCATATGTGTGTATATGTGTGTGTGTGCATGTGTGTGTGCATATGTGCATGTGCACATGTGTGTATATGTGTGTACATATGTGCGTGTGCATGTGCACATGTGTGACACATGTGTGTATATGTGTGCGCGCATATGTGTGCATATGTGCATGTGCATGTGCACATGTATGTATGTGTATGTATAGAATTTAGAGCTCAAGCATAATTTCTTATATTTGAGATTTATCTAAGATATCCAGTTATGACCATTAATAAAGGTTGTTTCGCATGGTAAGATTAAGATAATCTTCCCTCACATTTTCACTGTTAGGCATGTGTTTTGTCTTATCTTAAATTTTTAAAATTTATTTTGTGTGTATGGTTGTTTCTCTTGCATATATGTCTGGGTACTACCAGTGTGTCGGGTGCCTAGAGACCAAAGGAGGGTGTCAGATTCCCTGGGACCAGAGTTTAAAGTGCTTGTGAGCTGCCATGTGCCATGTGGGAGCTGGGGTTTGAACCCAGGCCCTCAGCAGTTGGTACTCCTAACTGCTGAGTCACCTCTCCAGCCCCATTACATTTTCTTTTTACAGAAAAATGTTATTTAACAATAAAGGTGGGCTGGCTAGATGGCTCAGTGCATAAAGGTGCTTGTAAAGGGAAAAGAAGAGAACCAACTCCCATCAAGTTGTCCTCTGATCCCCACATGTGCCCACATGGACACACACACATACATATCGAACACACATATACAGACATTCACACATACACACACACATGCACAGAGGTACATCACACACACATACTCACACACAGGCACATCCCATACACGCACAAGTATATCGCATAAGCAAACACATTACACATACATACCCAGCCCCCCCATATACACAAACAAGCAGATCACATACACACACGCATATCATATAATACAGGTACATCACACTTATTCAGACATATCACATATACACATACACACAGTCACATCACACAGTAAGGCACCTCTCTCTCTCTCTCTCTCTCTCTCTCTCTCTCTCTCTCTCACACACACACACACACACACACACACACACACCCCAGTCACAACAATAATAATTCAAAACAGTAATAGAATGAAGCTTCTGCACACTATATAAGGTACTGGTTCTTTTACTATGGGCTATCACTCAGTGGTCGAGCACTTTCCTAGCTTACGTGAGGCCTGGCTTTTATCCCTAGAACTGCTAAAAATATATCTTTTCAGAAGTAGAAACTGATGACTACCATATTAAGCTTCCTGCTTTTGTCTTGTGTGTATTGTTTGTGTGTTTCTGTGTCTCCTACCCTGTGAGCCATTTCGGATGTATTTGCCTGCAGCTTTCCCTCCTGTCTGTCACATCGCCTTGCACAGTCAATGCTAGATAAAGGTTGAGTAAATGAAAGTGTTTTTGTGATGAGGAGGCTCAATAATTATAGATCAGACTTTCTGTGAGGATGTCGTGACCACCGACATCTTTCCCACTCAAACTGTGGTAGACAAAGCTCTCTTTTCCTTACTAAACTCGGCGTGTTAGTCAGCTGCTGCCACTGTAGGGAAATGCCTGTCATAGAACACTAATGGAGTAAAAAGAGCCCTCATTGGCTCATACTACCAGAGGATGGACACCTAAGATCAAGCGAGCATCCCCAACATTTGGCCTCTGAGAGCTGCAGGCAGGAAGTAGTATAGTTTGGATCTAGAATACTCTAACCGTTAATGTGTCCAAGACTGGACCCCAGCTAGAGGCAGTACTTGGGGGTGGGTGGTTGCTGGGAACTTTAGGAGGATGAGTCCACTTGGTGGAAGTAGGCTATTGGAGAGTGTGTCTTTTAAAGGTACTCAGAGACTTTAGTTGGTCTCCCTCCACCTCCATCTCACCCTTCCTCCTCTTTCTTTACCATTTCCCTCTCTTCTCCTTCCTCCTTCTCTTCTCCAACCTCTCCTCCTCTCCATCAGGATGTAAGTAAGCCTCACTGTCCTTTTCCCCATATCCCACGTCAAAACTCCCAGCCTCAGTCCAGAGCCAGTGACTGTGCCCTGAACCCATGAGCCCAGACAAGCCCTTCTGAGTTGATGGGGATGAGTATTTATTCCGGTGGCAGGAAGCTAGTGCGGCAGCCTGCCGTGGTTGGAAGCATGCATAAGAAGCATACTGTGACCTCGAATACAGAGGGGAAAAGAATACATGGGACTCTGCCTTTTGTAACACCTGGGAGAACTCAAGTGGCCACACGGGTTTGCCTCCTAAACCCCAGTCACCTAACAACCCCATTTCCCAGCAGTGCCACCCAAAGGTATATGGGTTTTTCACACATGGGCCTGAGGGGGTACCCCTCACGCAAACCACAGCACTCAGAGGCGGCCGGCTTGCATGGTGAGCATAGCAGGGGAAACCTAATGTCTCAGTCAGGCTGCAGCGGTACCAACCATCATGCATTTGTTTGCCTCCAGGCTTTGTGACAGTGCAGATGGTCTGGAGACCTCCCCCTGCTCAAGAGCCCCAGACACAGCCCGGACCTGCCTTCCCCCATAATGAGTCTCCTCTCTCTCCCACAAGAACCAACTGTAATGATGATATTTCACTCAGCAAATTCTGGGCGAGAACGGAGGTGGGTTCCCTCTTGCTTTATTGTCTTCTCTGCTGAGTAAGTCTGAACCTTCTCAGAAATCCCTGCGTGTAAAGCCGGAGACAGAGGTGCCTCTGAGGAGCCACTAGGCTCACTCTCTTGTTCATTTTGTACACACCGGTGCCGTTCTCAGAGCCAGGCCATGGGAAGGCCATATAGATATATAGGCAGGCATTTAAAAGTCAAATTCATCCAGTCTCTCGACGGGGTAGTAAGCAAGATGTACCACGCAGATCGGAAAATGACAAACACGTCCCGAGTTCCGCAACTCCCCACCCCCTCCGCCTCTTCTTCCCTTTCTGGAGTTTCTCCGTCCAGCTGCAGCCTCTGCGGTGTGCAGACAGAGACTTCTCAGAGTTCCTGCAGGGAACTGCCGGGTACCAACTCTGCTCCGGCGATCTTCTCTTTGGCAGGTTCTCGGGAGGGCCTGTGCCAACCCCGCCGGGCTGTCTGGGGAGAACACCCAGCTGGCCACCCCGAGGAACACTGCCACAGAGACACAAAGCTGGGCCCGAGCAAGCTGAGGACAGCTGTCGCAATGGCGCTTCGGGGAGTGGAGGCTGCCTTGTGCTCTGTGTCAGCGAGGCACCGAATAGCATCTGCAACCCACACACAAAAAAAGCCAGTGCCTAATGCAGACGCGCAAGCTGCGGCTTTCTGACTCTTCCATTGTCCTCCCAGGATATGTAAAACAGATAGCCAGAGCATGCTTTCTGCCTACAGCCATGTCCTCGAATTCTCCTGCCCATGGCTTTGCTCCCTCCTGGTCAGGCCACTTGAGAGCTGACACTCTCCCTGCATGCCTGAGCGGGGCAGCATGGGCACGGGGATTGGTTTTCAGGTAATTGGTGTTCAAGCCGAAATTTCTCCATTCTAACACCTTTCTAGCAAACAGCACTGGGGCCCAGAACATGACCGCGGGAAGAACAGGGATGCTGGTATAGCCGGAGCCCTAGTTCTGCTGTGTATTGACCTAGGAGTGGGTACCAAAACCCCACCTGCATTCATTCGCTGCTCCCCTAGGAGCAGCTATCCAACAATCCCACCGCTCCGCTGAAAGCAGCAGGAGAAATGTCAAATACTTCATTAAAAGCAGCAAGAGACTCCATTGTAAGCCCACGGCTCTTGCCCATCAAAGATCAGACACGGGGATCCAAATCAGCTCTGGTTTCAATCAGAGACCAGATACTTGAGAGGGGCCTTTTCGGTGAGCATCCTTTCTATGTGCAGCAGGAAGCCCCACTCTGGTTTCTCCTGTTTCTATCTTATTTTTGTACCTTATAGAGCCCTTCAGGAACTGTTGTTGGGGACCCACACACACACAGACACACACACCCACACACACACACACCCTCATTATGCTGAGGCAGGGGGACTCAGTCAAGCACTTCAAAAGCTAGGTACAGACTTGAGGTTTCAGGTTTATAGAATTCCAGGAAATGTCTCTTCGCCTGAGAAAGGTTGGTGTTTGGAAACAACTTTTAATCTGGCCGAAGGAGAAGAGAGAGAGAGAGAGAGAGAGAGAGAGAGAAGAAGAGTTGGCTGAGGAAAGCGATGGAGAGAGAGGGGAATTGTTAATTTCAATTGATTTTCTGATAAGGTTTCATATCCTGAAGTGTGCTTCAAATCTGAGAAGTGACATCTGCGGAGAAGCCCGTCAGTGTCTGAATCCTCCTGAATGTAATTAGATCTGAGACAAGATAGAAGACTCGCTACGGTGGCCCTTAGGGAGGAAATGGTCTTTGAAAAGAATTATGTTAATCAGGCTAGCCTTCTTCTTGCATCTGCTCTGCTGTTATTCTGGGTAAAATTAATAGGTCTAAGGAAGGAGCCGATCATAATGACAATCTGGTCTTCGCAGCAGGAGGTTTTATAAAGGAGCTGAACTGTGCCTTGTTGAGAACACTTAAAGTAATTAGTTACAGGGCTACTCACTTTCTTTCCTTTTTAATAATAATAATGGTTATTAATGTTTACAAATTAAAGAGTCTTACTCCAGATGAAAGGCGTGCTGAAATGGAGACCCTGGTGCAGGAGCCCTGGTACCTTTCTGCCTCCTGCTGAGGGGCTCAGCATGCTCAGTAACCCCCTCAGTCCACAGGATCAAACTGTCCTCCCTGACCCTTTCCAGGGCACCTGGAGCTTGTAAGGGGAAGGGGACCGGTAGAACTTAGGGTAGAGGCAGAGATTTCCAGCCTTCATAGGCCTGCTACCTGGCACAAAGTAGATGTTCAGTAAGTGTTGATACTTGTTGGGTAGACTGTAAAGAGAGCAAGAGAGGAACAATAGGGTTTTTTGTTTGTTCGTTAGTTTGTTTAGGATGTAAGGGCTGGAGAGATGACCCCATGGTCAAGAGCTCTTCCAGAGGACCCTAGCTCAGATCCAGGTACCCAACTCCCTATCGGGAAGTTTACAACTGCCTATAACTCCAAGTCTAAGTCCAGTGCTCTCTCTTGGCTTCTCTGGGCACTCACACCCATGTGATGTACACACACACACACACACACACACACACACACACACACACTAGTAAAAATAATAAATCTGTTTCTTATAAAGGAAGTGAGACTTAAAAGGAAAGAACATAAAGAAGAAAGACTCAGCGGAGAGGTGGGTGTGGAGAAGGGCAGGAAGAAGGGAAAGCTTCCTCGCAGCTTCACTGAAGGATGTGACTTCAAAGTGGATACAGGCTTTGTGCTATTAGTTTGTGTCCCTGTCTCTTCTCCATTCGTCTATAAACCAGGGGTGGGCATCCAGTAGCCAGAAGCTAAACTCTGCCTACTGTCTGTTTGCATGAAAAAGTTTTGCTGTCTGTAACTGCTTCTCCACCACTCTCTGTTTTAAGTAGCCGTGGCACTCCAAGCGTAAAGCTGCAGCAGGTGGTCTGTCCCAGGGAGAGCCTGCTAACATCTGCTGCCATCTTCTACGGTGAGTGTGGGCTAGGATCCTTGAGTAGAGACTCAGGAAACATCTCAGAAGAGGGGGCAGAGGGAAGGTAGAGCCACAGGACAGGTGAGGCTGCTGACAACCAGGGGCTTCTGCATATGACAGGGATGTTGCCTCCAGGACTTTTCTGCATCTCTGGCTGCCTGCACAATACCATGTCAGTCAGTATTCACGGAAGGTTCACAAGAAGTCACTCCATAGCTGAGGAAGCTACGGGTGGTTGATGGCTACCGGGGGTGAAGAGAACAGAATCACCTTTCAGGGAAAGGCAGTTTTCCCATGACCTTATTCCCATACTGTCATACATACAGAGTATATGGAAGCAGATTAATTGGACCCATTAGGTTTTACAGACACATATACATGCACATGCATACACATACACAGAGACAGACAGACAGACAGACAGACAGACAGACATAGAGAAAAAGAGTAGTTGACTAGGAGGTGCAGTGGGGAGTTGAGAGATGGACAGAAGGTGAGGGTAGCTATGATCAAGAACCATTTTGAATGGGTATGAAATCTTCAAAGAATAAGAGAAAAAGATCCTTGAGTGAAACCAACATTCCTGAACAGAGCTTCCCATCTGCACATTAGTGAAGACATTCACCTGCTGGGGGTACAGGTGTCGGGGCAGGGCAGGAGGCATGCAAGATAATGCTGCACTCCCACCTCCTTCACTTAGGAGCGAATACTGACAGAACAGAGGAATTGTGTGCCCGCCCCATGAACACAGGGATGGGGGAATGGGACCAAGGAGCAAGGCAGAGGCCTACTTGTCTCCTGACAACTTATTGTGATGTAGGATTCAATCAGATTTAAGAGCTTCCGTCAGTGGCTGGTGCCCGTTGTTTACCTCAGATCTGGTCTTCTCACCTGCAAAATGGGCTTGGAGATAGCACTTTATAGTCTTGATGTGTTAGGTAAGCAAAGCGTGTCCAAGTTCCTTGAGAAGCACACAGACTTACTCAAACAGTACACTGTCATTACAACAATCATTATACAGTAATCTAAGGGATCGAAGCTGGTGTGTGGATGCCGTGGATGTGCAGGAGTTAGGCCCCCGAGATCTGCCCCTCGGTAGCAGGTTCCACGCCTTGAAGGCATTTTTGGTGAACCTGGGTATGTCAAGGCCCCAAGCTTGAACTCTGTATGCCCAATGAACTTCCACAAAACCACAAGAATTCTTTTTTCTTTTTTTCTCTTTTCCTTTTGCTTAGAGGTCTGATGGTCAGCTAGAACTCTGTTGATCTAGGATATACTCATCTGGATGAGGATATACCCAAGAGGATGTGTCTCTTCATGTTCCTTAGATGAGCAGCTTCCCAAATCATGTGCTCTTTGGTGACGGGCATATCTGGCATCTGTAAGCATCACAACTATAAATAGCCCATTTGCCACAGCAAGGAACAAGAAAGTATTCTCCTTTTAAACCTTGAGGCCAAGATAAATCAGCCACATGGCCAAGTTAAACACTGATGGATTCAGAAGCATATTCCTGCACAGAGATCAGCTGATGAGATTATTTGTTGAAAAATTATCTCCTATTGATCAAAGCATTCACTAAGCAGTGTCTGGCACAGACCGAAGCTACTGGATCCAGTTGCTTAAATATGTCGCCATTTTGAAGCATGCTAATGGATGCACACTGGGGTTGCAGTATAGGGGCTAGACTATCTATCAATCTTCTTGCCAACCTCACACCATGTTACCCTTGACCTCATACTTGCTTTGTTCCTATCTGTGAACTACATACTCAAGCAAAGAAGACCGCAGTGTTTCCCCAGTAACTCAAGTGCGCTGATCAATTTAATAGAAAGGTCTCAACTACTTAAAAAGAAATTAGGGCCTTTGGGAGAAATAGGGGTTTAATAAAGACAGAGTAAGATTGAAGGGGGTGATAACGAGGAGGCGAAAGGAATCCAGGACCAAAGTCAGATCTCAGCAAGAGTGGAGGTCACCTTAAAGAAGAATGACAGCCATGGGCAGGGGGTCCAATTAATTAATTACACCTTAATTGAAAAAAGCTGCCTCTGTTCTCGAGCTGTCCTCACTGTCCTCTAGAACTACAGGGAGTGCTGTGGCATCTGGGGAAGGTAAGGGACAGAGCCAGTTTGTCTGTCTCCCTCTCTCTTTCTTCTGATCCACAAGAGGTAAGGGAAAGGTTACCATGGGATCAACGACTTCATAAATATGCAGAAGAAAGACAAATCAACCTGAAATCCAAAAAAAATTAAAATATAAATAGACTTGTTTGTTTCAAGGATTTGCAGCGAATGCTTGACTCAGTCTGAAGATTAATCAGTGATGGGTAATTATACTCACACGCATGCGTACATACATATTCACATGCAAAGATAACCCTAGCTCCCTCAAAGCAGCAAAACTGCAAGAACAGTGCGAGTTTTCTGGTGCAAACGGAAGTGAAGTCACCTGAAGCTCTGCCCTGGGTTCCAGAGTTCTTTTTATACCCACTGCCAGTCTCCAGCCCAGGATGGCTATGGCGGGCATCACTGGGATCTAGAAACAGACACATTCTCCTTCTTCTCCCCCTCTTCTTCTTCCTCCTCCTCCTCCTCCTCCTCTTTCTCTTGTTCCTCCTCATTTCTCCCTGTCTCCTCTTCTCTATTTGTCTCTCCGGCATTTTCCCTGAAATTCTAATTTTTCTGACCAGACAGGAGCCAGTCTTCAATCCAGACATTCATGTGCTTTTCTTCCCATGCAAGCTCTGTCATGGGCAATGACACTCAAGCTCTGCCCCCAGGGACTCAGCCTAGAAAACATCTGGATGTAGTGGCTCACCCTTGTAAATCCTGCACTTAGGAAGTGGAGGCAGAAGGATTGCTATGAGTTTGAGGCCTGCCTGAAGTACATAGAGAGACCAAGACCAGTCTGAGATACACAACAAAACTAAATGAAATGACAATGACGACGACAACAACAACAACAACTACTACAACAACAACAACAACGACAGAGCGTACCTTTCTTAACTGGGGATAATTGTGATTTTCCAGGAACATTTGACAATGTCTGGAGACATCGCTGATAATCTTAGATTGGATGAAGTACTACCAGAATTTATTGGGCACAGGCCCAGGAGACTCTTACAACACATAAGAAAGGTCCCAACAGAGAACTATATATTCATGATGAGGTTGGTTGAGAAACCCTAAAATCCTTGGCCCAGGAGGAAACCCAAAATACAAACACATTAAGGGTCCTGTATGTACTATGATACTCGAGCTGAGACAAACCACTCATCTTCTCTCTCCACATTGGGTCTTCCAACTCAGCTGTCTGTTGGCTTGGCTGCCACCTTTGGATCACAGAACAGAAACATATATTCCCTAATGTGCCATTCCTGAAGGCATCTTGGTATTTGATCATCCGTTTAACCCACTCACCCTAGTCTTTATTTGAAATAACTAGATTATCAATAAAAAAGGAAAATAATCCCATGTTCGGCATTATGAACTAGAAAGACTACAGACTGAATGTTCCATGACGGTGGTTTTGCTGAATGACCACGGGAATGTGCCGGCTTCCTTCTGTCACGAATGTCTCTCGTCCTCCATCTGTTAAGTGGGAGCCTTATTCCCACTCACCAGGCCTACTGCTGGAGGAAAGAGATTGGAAATGGAGGCGAGGGACTGTACCTTGACTGTGCCCCCACTGGCATTGTAGCCTTAGGTATGTTTCTCACACGTACAGTGAGGATGGTACGAAGCTTTGCTAGGAGTTCCTGACTGAGTGGTGCATGCAAGGCACTAAGAACAGTGCTTGGAACACAGCAAGTGCTCGAATCCCATCACCCCAAATAGCTATCACCATGACCAAGTGGCCACTAGCTTGAGGGAGTCATGAAATATCTCATTAAGCACCAGAGGTTTGCTTGGAAAGCAAACCTGTACTTAGCAATGGGACCTGTATTTAACAATGGGACCTCTAAGCACCTTTCACCACTGTTGAACCAAGGCTTTCAACCTCAGTATTATTGGCATCAAGGGTCAGGTACTCTTTTGTTCTTGAATGGGAATGTCTTTAGCAGTGGAGAATACCAAGCATGCTGTCCCAGACCCCTATTCCCCAGATGTAAGTGCCCACTCTACTCCAATAGTTCAGACATCGCCGTGTGTCCTCTGGGTTGCAAAATTAATGTAAGAACTAAGGTTTTAAATAATAACAAAATTTACTGAGTTATAAGAATCATTTACAAGGAGTTGCCCTCTGGTCACCTGCGACTTTCCTTTCAGCTGAACACAAGGGCAACTTTGCATGTGTTGAATGGAAACAAAGATGTTCGGAAAATAAACTCATTCTGCAAATTCGACTCCTTCTCACATTGTCACCTAGTCACACCCCTAAGGCAGTGCATTTGCAGTCCCCACAGGTACTGTGAGGTCCATAGGTTGCGAATGTTGACGAGAACACATTTTTTCCCAAGAGTGAACAGGAATCTCTTGATTAATACACATATTCCACCCAATTAGGGTGTTAATATAAATATCCTAACAATATAAATATGGATTAATCAGCAATCACACATTTCTATCAGACTTTCAGTCAACAGGTCTTGACTTGGGGCCTCATCGCAGTCACTAATGAGATGGCTATAAGCCAGCCGTGCATGGTCTCACAGACTCTATTCCCCCTCCTAGAAAACATGGTTAGTGATGGAAACTGTCAGAGAATTCTTAAGTAAATGCGAAGAAGTTAGCACAGAGAGAGAGACACAAATGAAATATCCAATAATTATTATCTGCTATTGTTAAAGAGAAGATTGCGTAAACTAGAATGTTAAAACAAGACTAACATGGGTCTGGAGAGAGGGCTCATCAGTTATGAGCGCTCTAGTAGAGGACCTGAGTGTGGGTTCTAGCACCCACATGGTGCCTTTATCCATAACTCCAGCTTCAGGGGATCTGGTGCCCTCTCCTGGGTGCTGTGAACACCACAAACACACCTGCAGAAAAAGTGTTCCTACTTATAAAATAAAATCTTAAACAAACAAACAGACAGACAGACAGACAAACAAGTTCCACAAGGTCCTAGATGAGTGCTCCTTCCTTTGAAGTTTTAATTTGGATGTTATTTAACAAAAACTTGAGTGGTCAGTTGAATGGGGTCTCTTTCAAATTCATGTCCGTCGAGAAACATGCAGAATGAAGGGGCCAGTGAGATGGCTCAGAGGATAAAGGTGTTTGCTGACCTGAGTATCAGACCCATCTAGTGGAAGGAGAAAACAAATTAGTGTTTTATGTCCTCTCATCTCCTCAAATGTGCTAGTCATTCACTAGTTGGTTAGTTAGTTGCTTTGTTTATTTAATGTGTATGAGCTTACATACACTTGATAGATAGATAGATAGATAGATAGATAGATAGATAGATAGATAGATAGATAGATAGATAGATAGATTAATTTTGTTTTGTTTAGAATTGTTGAGAATGAAGAGCCTCATTCAGAGATAGAACTTCTGCCAATGTGCTTGGTTATGTCAAGGGCTTCCTGGACTAGAATGGGTAGTCTCTATGTCCAGTGACTGGCTCCTTGAGAGGAGATCACATGACACACAGGAGAGAAGGGTGTAGGCAGGGGGAGGGAGAAATTTAAGTGAGTCAGTCACAAATCTGGGGACACAAGGCTTACTGTGTCTGAGGGAAGAAGGCATTCTTCTTTGAAGTATACTTCCTGGGAAGGTAGGGCCCTGCCAAGACCTTGATTTTAGACTGCTATTCTTCAGAACTAGAAGATAATAAGTTGCTGTAAAAGGCACATAGTATACGGTACCCTGTTACAACATCCTGAAAGATACTAACATGCCAGTTTCCTCTATCTCTAAACTCTCTTTGGTGGGTATCACTGCTTATTGATTCATATAAAAAATTAAGGAGTTGTATAAAAACTCTTTATATGTGTTTTACTTATTTATGTATTTATTGATGGATTGGTTGATACAAGGTCTTGCTATGGAGACCAGGCTGGCCTCAAACTCTTAGACATCGCTTGCCTCTGTCTCCCAAGTGCACCAGCATGCCTGGCCCTTATAGGTGTTTTAAATCATCCACTATTTACTTCAGAGTCAGACTCATCCTGAGGTTTTAGCCCTCTATTAATGAACTCAAGGACATAGTCAGTCACTCCCAACAAAGACTCGTCTCCTTCCTGAACAGAACTCATGTACTTCTTTCCATCCTTCTCCTCCTGCCTTCCTTTGCTAAATGGCCTCAGAGGAATGTCTGGTGGTCATACTCTCTCACCTTCTTGTCACAAACAAAATTCCCCTTAGTTCCACCAGGCAAACCTTGTATGACACATGCCTTCTTTATTACTATGTGCTGTCTTTACTCAGATACACGGGGTTCTTATCACTCACTGACCAGCTGATTCTGCCAAGTGTTTGACTTGCGGTACATATCACTAAAGACACCAATGGCTGAATGAACTGCTCTTGCCATTGTCCCACCGAATCTAAAATAAAAACTCCTGGCACTCTGGGCATACAAAGAACCATAAAAAATTACTTCTAATACCTTCCACCTTCTGCTCACCACTGAACACTAAGTCCAAGACGGCTTGTGCATGCCAAACCATCATGGACTTAGTGGAGTGGAATATAACAGTTTATTTTAACAGGTTCTGTGAGTCTGGAGTTTGAGCAGGGTCACTGGGCATGTATATGGTGCAACAGGCCTTGGCCTTCACTGGAAGACTCTGGTGTTGGAAGGAAGTGACCGAGAGCTCTGCCTGCAGGCTGGCATCAACAGGCTGACATTCGTGGTGGACAGTCTCAGGTGGCACTGTCAATCCCAGCACCTGGCCTTTCTACATAGTTTGAATTCCTCACAGCATGGCAACTGTACTTCAAGAAGGAGTGGTTCCCAAATAAGCCTTTCAAGAGATGCAGGTAGATGCTGCTGACCTTTCCTGACCCCTGTTTCATGGCTTTCACCTGGTCACTTCTTGATGGCAATGCCCTAGTTCACCTTGCATTGAAGAGCGACATGTGATATAAGCTACAAGAACCCGGTCGCCTCATCTCTGGAAAACAGAATTTGGTAAAGTATCCCACGAGACTCTGGATAAGAAAACATTGAGCTGAGGAAACTCCTAAGAAGGTGGTCTTCCAACCAGAACACAGTCTCAACTCTGCATTGGCAACATGTCTCACCCTGTTCTCTCCATGTGTCTTTTCCACAGAGAATTTTCATACCTCCATGGCTTGCACTCTGAATGTAACAAGGGTGGATGTGGTAGTACAGGTAGCTTTTTATCAGAAGGCCAGGAGTAGACATCTCTGTAGAAAGCCCAAAGCAAACATAATGATTCTTAAGCTCTTCCTTGTAGGTGCACACAGGGAAGAGAGATTCCACTATGGAGGACTGTTAAGTTCCAGAGCCTCATTGTTGGGTCTAGGAGAAGTGTTCCTTTAGCAAAATCTTAAGATGACAGAACTATAGCCATGGATCAAGGAGTCAGTGAGTCCACCACCATATATTTCTACAACCTGGCACACTGTCAAGCCAATGCTACTCTGGGTACATATTGCTCAGTCCAGGGTGACAGTGGATAAGCTGAGTGTTCATCTTTCTGCTTGTCTCCATCGTTTACCGGACTTCGATGCCAGTCCACATAAACCTCCTAAATTAAGCCCAAGGCACCAGCTAAGGCTATTCTGAGAGGCTACGGTCAGGACAAGAAAGAATGGTGGAAAGAATCCATGGGAGAAGAATTCCCAGGAGCTGTAAAGAGTGGCCACACAGCACACTCATCTCCTTCACTGCTCAACGGGAGCAGGCGGAAGTGATCATCTGCAAAATCCGGTGATGTCCTGTCAAAACACAGCTGACTTAAAAACAGAACAAACATTCCATCAGAGAGCCATCCCTGCTGGGAAGGACCAGGGCACAGCAGTAATTGTCTATAACACCCATCTGGCAATTACCATACATTGTCTCATACCTGGCTTTTTATCTCGTGTGTATTTGAATACTGATGGATTGGTCTCCCATGCACAGGGAGACTCTTCAGCAGGCATGATGCTCTCTCTGAAGTTTTGCATACCTCAGATGTGCATCTCGGTACCCTAACTTCCTAATATTTGTTTATCTTCTGGACTGTTACTCATAAGCACAATGCCACGCTTCTACCGTTCTTTCCCTTAGCCCCTGGAGTATATTCCACGTCCATCTCCCAAAGGAAATGAGACTGACTTCTCAAGACCAAACCCAATGCCATGTTCGCCAAGGCGCACTCCCAACTTCTCTGAAAGCATGCACCTCGCACCTACCTCCTTCCCTCCAGAAATTCCTGTCATACTTCCCATCCCCCCCCCCCTTTGATCAGGGCTGTCATCTCTTTTTATTTAACACTGTATGTCTGTGCTGAGTTTTCTATCTGGCTCACGGTTCCTGGAATGGCAGAGACCCGCTTTTCTTGTTTCCTCCGTAGTCTGAGTACAAAGCAGGCTCAGCTGTTTAGAACAAAGAAGCTTCCGGTAGATAATCCATGCTTTTCCTCTTGTCCACTCCCCTTTTGATGTAGAAGGGACTTTTACGGAAATTGTGACTGGTATTCAAACTTCGTTCCAAAGCAAGGGATGAGGCAAACTGGCTGGGAGACTGAATCCGAGTCTTTCAGAAGGCACATGCTGACCTCTACATGAACCAGTGCATCTGTGCCCTTGAGAGGGTTATGGGAGCATGGGCAGGCACTGACAGACTACTTCCTTTAAGGATTGCACCCAAAACAGCTGTCATTCTAAAGACCTTTCCAAGAGCCCTGGCTAGCAGGTGAGAGCTACGATGGCCCACCCCTGTACATTCCATAAGGAGACAGGGAGGTTTGGAACCAGCGATGATCCACCCAGGAGCCCAAGGAACTAAGCACCCAGACCTCTGTTTGTACTATCCCTGACACACCACACCTCTCTCCTGAGCACACCTCCATTAGCAAGTGAGAACGATTAGGCCTGGAAGGAGGTGATTTCTGCAAAGACTAAAGATTAAAACTTCAATGGGCTGAAGGGTTGGAATGTTGCAGTTTCTGAGCTGAATTATAATTGCTCTTGGGCAATCTTTAGTTTACTAAATAGCCATCCCTTGCCCCCATCTACCATCCTGCCAGACAGATAAAGACTTCTGGAATGTGATTTCCCACCAAACAAAGATCTAAGAGTGTTGAGACCAGCACCTAAGGCCTATAGCAGAACTCTACCTGATGTCATCACAGATGTGTTTGAAAAGGGTCTTGATATCTGGCTCTTTGTTCTGTTGATATAAAAAGTTCAATGCTACCTCCCTGGAACGTGTACTCGGAAGATCTAAGTCTGGGTCCCTGGACCACCAATACTCATATTTGGTTCTAGAAGAAGCTATTTTTTTTAAAAATTTCTTTGAGGTGAGAGCTGTTTTGTCAACACTTGCAACCCCAAAACGAGGCACCTATTACAAAATCTGAAGGGTCTGAAACCTTCGGGTCCAGTGGGAATGCTGAGAACAGAAAACTGTTTTAACCTAAACTAAATGGGGTTCAGATGGGCCAGACCCCTCATTGGGATACTTGGCTTTAGGCCTTTTCTTGTGTCTTCTCTTGCCAAGGGCTTTGATGAGTATTCCTTATGTAGGGCAAGGGTAGTCAGTTTTTTGTTTTTTGTTTTTTTTCTATAAAGGCTAGCAGTAAAATATTTAGGCTTTCCGGGCTATTTGATTTCTGTTAGAATTGTCCATCTCTGTCATTAAAGCATAAAAGAAATCATATTTCAAGTAAGCATGGCTGGTCTAATAAAAACTTTTATTTATAAAAGGAGATGGGAGACTGGCTTTGGCTTGTGACCCTTGATCCCAGGCAATCTGTTTCTTAGCCTTGTTCCGTTCCTATGGCCGCACTCTGACTCCCAGAACACAATCCTCTTCGATTGCTTTGCTCCTTCCCAGTCCATCTACATTCTACACATCTATTTTAAGTTTTTGGATTTTCCCCATGAAAATTTCATAGACTGTTCCAACCTAGACAACTCCAGAGAGTGTCTTCTGCAGCTCTACGGCATTTACAGCAGGTACTGCAGGATTAGAGTCCAACTGTTTCTAAGCAGGAGATTCTTAAGTGAAGAGAGCAAGTCTTGTGTGGACATATATTTCCCATTCTTCTCATAGTAGGACTTGACACACAGTATGCCCAGTAAATACTTGCTAATTGATTAATTGACCAATAGCTGCAGCTGTATCTGTTGGGTCCTTATTCTTGTGATAGGCTGATTAATGGCCTTTCTACGGGATGTAGCATGGAGACACCTTGGGGGTAGATGCATTTCCACTTAAGAAGTTGCTTGACAGTGTGGTTGAGAATAAATTCCTCATATCCAATAGAGATACTGCCAGTGTGGTTAAGTGAAGGTTCTCAAGGTGAGAAGAGCCCAGACTTGGGGTTTTGTCACTCAGAAATCCCAGGTATCCTCCCAGAAGTGAAGCAGCAGAAGCCAGGGTGATATAGAAGACAGAATCAGAGACAAAGAGTTTTGAAAATTCTCAGCTACTGGCTTTGAGGATGGAAGAGAGGTACAGCTAGGAAGCCTGCCAATGCAAACTGGAAACGAATTCTCTCTTTGAGCTTATCTAAGAACCAGACCTACCCGACTCCTTAGTGGATGCTCAGAGTCATTTCAGAGTTCCTGCCCTGGAACCTGAAGGGAATGATAAACTTACTGTGCTTTAAACCATTGCATTGTGGGGACGTGCTACAGAAAGAATAGAAAACTAATACCTCCTGCAGAAGGAAAACCACGTAGCCATGATTAAAAACACCAGGACACATTAGTGTGTCTGAGTTCAACACACTTTTCTAGCGCTGTGAACACATACCTAATGCTTTATGGGTTTTATTGCTCTGAAGAGACACCATGACCACAACAACTCTTATAAAGGAAAATATTTAATTGGGGCTGGCTTGCAATTTTAAAGGTTAGGTCCATTATCATCATAGTGGGAAGCACGGCAGATGTGGGATTGGAGGAGCCAAGAGTTCTACATCTTGATCTGAAGGCAGCAGAAGGGGACTGGATTCCACACAGGGCAGAGCTTGAACATAGGAGACCTCAAAGCCCGCCCCTACAGTGACACACTTCCTCTAACAAGGCCACTCCCAATTAGTGCCACTTCCTACAGGCAAAATGTTCAAACACATGAGTCTGTGGGAGTCAAACCACCACACCTAAGCAAAGCAAGTTAACGATGGAAAGATGTCCCAGTGGGTAAAGATGCTTGTGACACAGGCCTGCCAACTGTCATCAATCCCAGAAGCCACATGATGCAAAGGGAGAACCAGTTCTCCCCAGCTGTCCTCGGACTATTATATACACATGCACACAATATGAAAATGGAAAGACTTTTTAAAAGAAAGAGAAAACAATGGCAGGAAAGAGCATTCTGACACACTCAGAAGGTGGAGCCCACCATTCAGTGTGTGTGTGTGTCTGTGTGTGCGTGTGCGTGCGTGTGTGTTGGAACTAAACAGATCGAATTATAGCGCATGTGCCAGACTCCCTCCTTTCCCTGTTTCCATTCTATCCTTCCTCCCCATCTATGACAATGCTACGCTACATCTTGGAGAGAATTTATCCTATACTCAAGAGGGGACCCAAAGTAAGTTATTTGGAAAGACCATGGAAAGTCTTTGTAGAAACAAACTTCCCAGCGACATTCTGTATGCAAGGTACTCTTTAAGGTCTAGACAGAGAAGCATTGGTTCTGGAGACCTGGGTTTAAGGTCTGACTCAGAGCCTGCTGTCTGACTTTGAATGAGTCACCTAACTAACCTCTTTGATAATAGAGCCAAATGACTGCAAAGGTTATGGAAGATCTGTCCAGTCTTATTTAATTGGCCCCAAAGAGGGATATTTAGCCTCTCTGCTTATCTGGACTTAGTAAAACTTGTATTGAAAGCTGGTAATAAAGCTATCCAGTGACAAACTTGAGAGGTAACTCTATCATCCAGATTTCGAGGGGATCTGAGATACCAGCAAGGCCTCCTTGTGCAAAGGAGAAGCAGCAATGACTTCTCTAGGCAAAGATACTACCAGGTACAGGGCCCAACAGCAGGCATGTATTTTAAGACTGTGTTAGAGTGTGTGTGTGTGTGTGTGTGTGTGTGTGTGTGTGTGTGTGTGTGTGTGTATGTGTGTGTGTGTGTGTGTGTGTGTGTGTGTGTGTGTGTGTGTGCATTATATGCCTAGATTAATCATGAAAATCCTGGTGCCATACCCAGAAAAGCAAACAAAAATCTCTTTTTTGAACCTGCCACAGCCTCAAACTGCCCACTGGGCTGTTGCTTCTCAGCCACTGTAAATGCCATCACTGTCACCCTTACCTCTCATCACTACCCAGTCACCTTGAACATCTTCTTCCCGACTCTGTTATAAAATAATTAACTTGAATTACTCTCTACCACACTATCCTTCACTGACAGCTTCAAGGGGTCCCCCTCCTCTGTGACTTCCCCTTGCTATCACCTCCCTCTCCTCACTACCATCTCCTTCTCCAGCTTGTACAACAGCACCCGGTTTGCAGAATTTTCTGCATCTGTGATTCCACTTTCTTGGCCTTTGACTTTCCTTTCCCCTCCCTCAAGCATGGTCCCTGGGTCCTACACTTGGTCCTCTGCTCTCTTACCACCACCTAAGCTCCCCAGTTCCAGTTCCCTTTCAGGTCACTGCTCCAAATTCTATTTCCAATGTTCCAAGTGCATTGAAGACATTGCCCCACGGACATTCAAATGGCGTACTGAAATAAGTCTAAATCTGAACTCATGCTGACTTGTATAAAAATAAAATAAAAAATGTGATGGTTAAGAAAACAGCTTTTCACGCTTTTATAGGCTCTAGTTCCAGACTCTACTCCGGTCTGACTTAGCTGTGTGGTCCTCGGACATGCATTTTTTGGGTCTCTATCTCCTCATCAAGCGTAGAAGAAAATAAAATCGCCTGCTTTGCAGAGGTCTGTGAAAGGGGTTTAAGAGTAAATGTACTGAAGTCACATTGTCACTGCCCGAGGCATAGTCGTGGTTCAGTACATGTTAGTTGTTCTTACACCTAATAAATTTTCCTGAAAAAGGTTCGTTTTCCTCTCTATCAACTTTGGTTTGTCATCTTGACTCCACCCTACGTCCACTTGTTAACTACGGTCATCCCTCAGTTACATGGGGCATTAGGTTTAGAACCCTATGGATGTGAGAATTCAAAGATGCCTAGTCCACTTACGATGATAGGGTATTTGCATAATCAATAGATGACCTGTAATACCTAAGACAATATCAATGGTGGCCAAACAGTTGTTATATTGGATCGCCTAGGGAATAGCTACAAGAGTCCGAGTCCAGCCCTTACTCAACACTGATACAATTATACTAGGTCCACGGTGGGCTAAGCCTCTGAGTGGGGAACAGAGGATGTGGAGGGTCAAGTGCATTGCATGCCTTGATGCTGTTTGCAGCTTTCTACTAATTCAACCTTCTTATTAGGGCCAACTGTGGCCTGCTGCCGGCTGTCTCCACTCTTCTGTCTCCCCTCCCATCTCTCTGCACACCTGAGAGTTTTATCTTCCAGAAGCGTAGATCCCATACATTGTTTTTTCTGCCTCCAAACCCCCAGTGCCTTCTAGAACATTACGAATAATTGGCATCTGAGGCCAAGACCTTGGATGAACTTTCCTCTCTAGCACTGTTTTCTTCCCTTGCCCACAGGTACTGCACACTACACTGAGGAAAAAAAAAAAAAAAAAACAAAACAAAACAGTGCTACAAGCAGGCATCTTGTTCCTCTGATGTGTCCCCTCTCCTGTGTCACCTGCACTAATCTGGAAGCCAAACAACAGCAGCAGCACTGAATGACCTTAAACATTTTTGAGTTCTATCTTCTTTGAAAATCTAATGACAATTTGAATTTCTCCAACAAAAATGTAAATGACCAACATGCTCAGGTATGTTCCCCACACCCATGGATAACCTTTTGTCTACCTTGGGATTACTTCTTATTTTCATCATTACATTCCCAAAGGAATATAAATATCTTTTAGGAAGCCCATTACTCCCTATAGTTCTGTTACTCTTATTGCTGGCTTTCCTTGGTTTCCGGAGACATGTTTTGGTTGATATTACTGTGGACTGGGTTTCTAAAAAAGGTTCAAAGAGTATCAATATTGAAAGAACAAGATTGCTGGACAATAAAATGAGACTCTTGGCTGACACTCTGGAGCACCTAAGTCAGAATCTCTGAAGTTGGCAGGGGAGATCCTGAGGCCAAGTTCCATGTGTTGACTCCACCGAAGAAGCTGTGGTGATGTCACTCCGCGATGGAACCAGTACCTCAGAGACAAATGTGCAGAGATAGTTTGGTGTCCCACTACCCCTTCTGGTCACTGGCAATAGGAGACCTTTCTCTTGCCATCCTGCATTAATCTGGCTGGGCTATTTCTCGACCAGCACGTTCAGAAGTAGGGTGGAGACTGGACTGTGCTCAGGGGTCGACATCACTGTGCTGCCTCTCCTGCAGCTGGCTCCTTGTTTCACACCCTCAACCTGCTATGGTGAAGAGGATTCTGCTTTATCTTCCCTTGGTACATCTTACCACGTTTACAGAGGATTCCAGCTTGCCTGACTTATGATAGTAATTTGGGTAAATGCCTTATCACCACTTTCTGATTGTGAGGCTCTTCAGGGTAGACTAAACCAATTTCCAGGTTTGGCATAGCCACTGCATTGCTCTATTTCACCCAGACAGATGAGCTCTCTTCCCTCTCCCTCCCTGTTTTAAATAGGTGAGAGAACATTACAGCGTCTCTTTTCCTTCTCTACCACTTGCCTCTGTTGCAATTCTCACTTTTTCCATAAGTCTCTTCCCAAGAAGTTCTAAGGTGCACCGAACACCCCACTTTCAGAATGTTCAGGGGTCTTACAGCCTATTTAAAAACAAAATAAAACAAAACAAAAATCTTAAAACTTTTGACCTAAAATTGCATGGCACAATAGTCTTTATGGTTTGGATTTTTCTGCACAAAGATTCATGTGTGTCGGTCAAGGCTGGGTTCCCCATGTGATGAGATTGAGATGGTGGGAACTTTAAGAGGCAGAGCTCAGAGTGGGGTAGGAGTTTCCTTCCTGTTGCTGTGAAAGCTTGTGGCAGAAACCACTCAGGGGAGAACAGGATGAACTTGTTGGATACTTTTACATCACTGTCCACCATCGAGAGAAGTCATGGCAGGGACCAGAGCAGAAATCATGGAGGAGTCTGCTTGCTGGCTTGCTTCCAATCTATGCTGGGCTAGGTTCCCTATACAGTGCAGGCTGGCGCTACCCACGGTGGGCTGGGCTCTCCTGCATCAATTACTAATCAAGAAAATCTCACACAGACATGTCCATCATGTCTGGGCAATCCCTTAATTGAGACCTTTTCCTCAGGTGATTCTAGGCTGTGCCAAGTAGGGCATGAGGTAAGGGCCGCATGACCCACCTATTGATGGGATCAAGGCTAATCTCCAGAGTGGATTTGATCTCACAGCATCACAGTGTTTAGATTTTCCAGCCACAAAGACTTTAGATATATGGCTCAATGTCAGATATTTGGTTTCAGAAACACATAATAGACTGAGACAGTAGTTAAGTCTGTAGGTTCTGTATCGAGGCAAACAGGTTTTGAAAATTCCATTCTAGCCTTTTTTAAAAAAAAATTATTTTATGTGAGTACACTATCACTGTCTTCAGACACACCAGAAGAGGGCATCAGATCCCATTACAGATGGTTGTGAGTCACCATGTGGTGGCTGGGAATTGAACTCAGGACCTCTGGAAGAGCAGTCAGTGCTCTTAACCGCTGAACCATCTTGGTAGTTAAGTCTGTAGGTTCTGTATCCAGGCAAAGAAGTTTTGAAAATTCCATTGTAGCTTAAAATAACGCCATGGTTTGCACTTAGCTCCGGGACCTGGTTCAACATCCATAAAACAGAAGTAATATCACATATATACATCTCGTGGTGCATTTACAAGACTTCAACGAGATAATGCATATAAAGCCCTCAGCACAATGCTCAGGATATAGTAAGCACTCAATAAATGTTAGTTTTATAGAACCGCCTCGTATAAGTCAGATTAGACTAAGTGATGCTATGGGAAGAAGTAACCTCAGACACTGCTCTTGACAGAAGCACCGGGCTATTTCCCGCTCACGCTCAAAGTCTCAAGGAATCAATTCTATATTGCTCAGCTCCAGGAACCAGGCTGACAAAGGAGTCATAACAGGAAAGGACAGTGAGCCTGGCAAAGCAAGAATTGGCTCTCAGAGCTTCTGTTGCGAAGTGACGCGCACGCCTTCCGCTTACACTCCACTGGCCAGTCACATACGCCACTGGGACGGAGAAGGAGCAATTCTACCCTCAGAGTGGGGAGGGGAAGAAGCAGCTGAAAGTGCTTTAGTTATGTTTGGTTTCTTGTCTCAGTCATATGATTGGCATGTCTTGGTGGCCCTCCGAACCCAGCAAGTAGTAGAACGTGAACGTATATCGTGCGGATAGATGGTAGGTTTCCATCATGTTTCTACATTTTGAATTGCGTTGAGCGGTTGAAGGAGAGCTCTTCACTGATACATGACAAGTGTCTGAGAATGTCAACTGTTGAACTGACAGCAGATTATCACAGACCCCTGCTCCTTAAAACAAACGAAGCCCATCCACCCGTGACGTCTACCTCACCCGAGCATCTTCCAAGTTCACTTGCAATGGCTTTTCTGGGTTTTCCACTCGGCTACACCTGGAATTAACTAAAACCCAAGCGACTGGACGCACCTGTGAGGGGCTTTTCTTAATTAAGTGATTTGAAGAGGGACGATCCACTTCTAATCTGCATCTTCTGAGGTGGGAAGGGCCAGCTTTACTCTGGACCACACCTTCTGCCGGCAGCCCACATAAAGGACATGGAAAAAGGAACCTTTTTCTCTCTTTGCCTGCTTTGGCGTTCACCAGCAAGTCCATTCCTTCACTGGCAATAGAGCCTACTTCTTTGAGACTCAGGTGTATATGAAAGACAAACTGACACTTTCAGCCTTGCAAACAGAACATCTACTGGATTTTTAAATTTCTGTTGGTAGACACTCATTGTTGGACAGGCTGGACCACAGACTGTAAGCCACTCTAATAAATCGCCTTTTTATACGTATAGATTCATTCTATCTGTTCTGTTCCTGTAGAGAAACCTGATGGATACACCACTTTTGCCTCAAGATTTCCTATTAAACAGGTCAGCAAGACAGTTCAGCAGGTGACTCAGTGGGTAAAGGGCACCTCTGCCCATACTGACTGAGTTTTGATCCCTGGGACCCACGTGACTGAAGAAGAGAACCAACTCTTGCAAGTTGTGTCCTCTGACTTCCACACAGATATGTGTGAACCCTTCCCATGTGTACACCTATGCAAGCAAAATAAATTAAATAAAATGTAATAGATGTTAATGTTAAAAGTGATTTCCTATTAATTTTTTATTGGCTTTCTGAAGAATTTGTGGTTTTATCTATAGATCTACAACTCTAAGGCCCATGTGTTTTGTTTTGTTTTGTTTTGTTTTCCTCCTGGGTCCCTGAGAGCAATTAGGACATCAACCTTGTGTTGTGTGGGGAATAAGCACACAGCCTGCACATCTGGGCACTGAGTAGTTCTAGTTTGCAGAAGGTTCTTCTTTAAATAAATGCACGTTGAAAGAGAGATATCTATAGTCTGAACGTTTAATCTTTAAAGAAAATAAAACTTTATCCCTCAGGAAACTTGGGTCTGTCTCTACAATTATTCATTATTATTGACTGCCTAGACCTGGTTTTATCCCTAACTTTGAGTGTATTTCTTTCAAGCCACTCTCCATTTTGAAACCTGCAGTTGAAATTCCATCCTGGGGCCGTCTTCCCAGTCCCACTCCCGTAGCTTCATCAGAAGCTCGCATCCCTGGAGTCCTTCTTCTGCCAACAGCAGATTACACCTCTATTGGGAATATCCTTCACTCCTCTAGAGCTTTCTTCCTCTGTCAGCAATGATCAGATGTCTCACGTGACCCAGCCACCAAGTCCTCCCTGCTCAGCACTAGAAAAGAATTTCCAGTGGGGCAGTTTACTGCTTTTTAAGTTTCCTACTCACAGCTTACCTTTCTTTAGGGCAGAATCCTAAATGGGGATGGATGTGATGAAGACACTTAGAGCCTCTGGTCTGGTGGGGTAGCCAGGAAACTAACTGATCAAAGAGTTCCATAAAACGGAAGGATGTCAGCCCATTTACTCACTCTCCCCTCCCTTTCTTCCTCCATTTGTTATCAGTGTTTCCACTGAATTATATGCCCATCAACGTTTGAAATGAGTCCCTTTAGCCACCAGCTCCCTCACAACCTGCGTTAGATTTACACTGTGTACTTTTAACAGCTCGCTACATGCCTCTTTCCAATGCAAACCAGTAGCAGGATATAGACGGCGGTGTGCATGTACTTATAACTATCGTACTGTCGATTACACGTCAGGAGAGCTAGAGTAAAGAGTCCTCTGCTTTGCTCACAGCCTCCACACCTCTGGAGTTCATCACATTTCATAACACATTAAAAGTGTCAAGGAGAAGTAAGAGATGAAAGTTGGGGGTGGGGAGGGTGGTATCAAATAGGCATCAAATCCAGCAAACTTCCATTTCCGTACCCACTGGTTCTACGAACTTAGATGATGTATGTGATTATCTCTGCCTTAGTTTTCTCACCTATAAAAGGGCTACATCAGGGTTTCACTGGAGGTAACACGAACACTCCTTAGGGTTCTTTAAGCAGGCACATAGTGAATACAGGGGACCGGGTACTTATATAACTGTTGAAAGACGCATGGCGCCTCAGCCAATAGTAAAACGTTCCAAACGCTATCCGTGTACCGACCAACTAAGAGGACACTTACATCTGCCAGTCAGAAAGCTGGGGAAACAGGAGGCCACTGTCCAAACTTCTGAGCGCAGGATCACATCACCACGGGAATAATCCAAGAACACGGGGAACGGAGAGTCTTGGAATCTGTCATTATCACCGCTGACTCCAGAGTCAAACTGTTAGACCATCTGGGTATGCGTTAGAACACGTAAAGCTCACTTAAAACTCATCACCCTACTTAGCTCAGTGAGGAGTTCCGGTTCTGACTTCCAAATGGATGAATCAAAATCACACGAGGACTATACCTGCAAGGCATTCTGGGAAGTGTAGTTTTTAACCAGCCACTGCAGGAGGGATGTAATCCTGGAGGGGGTGCAATCGCCATTGACCACAAGCAGCCACAATGTGCCGCATAGAAGCTAACTGAGATTAGTTATGAAAAGTGCTTTACACAGTGCCTAGCACACACGGAGCATCTCACAGATTTTATCTCGTGTTATCATTTTACCTGAGAAAACCAAGCTTGTTAGCTCTGATGACAAATTTTAACACCCATTTCCTGAGGGCTCTGGGCATAAAATAACTAATTTAATCTAACAGCCTCATATGACAGGACTCTTATTTTTGGTACAGGGTGTAGGCTGAGTCCACGTACTCCTCTTGGTGATCCACATTTCTGGATTTCTTCAGATGACTGGAAAGTTTTAGGCAATGATCCACTTTCAGTCTTCTCATTAATGCTGTTCACTCTTGTTGGGGTAGCAGGGTAGCCTAGCCTCGGTGGATACACACACTGGGAATTTAGACAGTTGTTTGAAGCTATTCTACAATTACAGGCTAAAGCATACCACTTACAGGTGTTTCATGGATGGGTCTGAGGCAGGGGAATGTGTGTGTGTGTGTGTGTGTGTGTGTGTGTGTGTGTGTGTGTGTCACTAGCTCATTTGAACACCCACATACCCCCCTCTTTTCAAAACACCCAACTTCTTTCTCATACCAAGTCTGAGTCTCTCTTTTCTCTTCTTCAGGCAAATCCTCTACATTACCAGCTCCTATGCTGGGCTCTACATGACAAGGGCAGTAAAGCTCTCAAGGAATTTTCTGCTTGTATGAGAAGATGAATGCGACACGTTTGAACACAAAACAGAGGGAACAGCACTGCTGTGATTGGTAGTCATGGAGTATGCCTTGTAATACAAGAAATATAAGCTGGGAGGTGAAAGAAGAATGACTGATGGGAGTTTCCCAAGTCAAGAGAACTTAGGGAATTAGTGCGTTCCATCAAGAAAAAAAAAAAAGGGCATGTACTAAAAGATTAGCGGTTACAAAGATAGATAGGCAAGTCGGAATCAATCTCTGTTTTCCTGATTATTGGAAACACACTGACATCCAATTTGACCTCCAGAAGGTTGGTGTCTGCCCCCGAATGGGATACTTTTACTGTCAAGCTGAGAACAGATTAAGATACTCTAGAACAACGAGGTGTTCTCCTTGGGGTTTGGATCTTAAATAGATGAAAAGAACCCGAAATGATGTGACATTAGGTTTTCAGCTGCCCGTGGTCGGTGACTCTTAGGTGTCTGTCCTTTGCGAAAGCGTCTCTGAAGGTTTGGCTCAATTTGAGGTGATAGCCCATGTTTCCCAACAGCATCGCTTTAACCTCTGTGGCTCACAACTCAGAAACTGTGTGGAGTAGAAAAGAGAGTCCATGAGCCCAACTAGAAATTTTCAGACATAGCTTCATGGGTGAGAGTAAAGGAATTTAAGTCAATTTTGGCTTCCCTTTTCTCCCCAGGATAGAATGCTATACAGATTGTTTATGTATTTCCACCCTCTGGGGGGGGATGGGCAGCAGATACATCACCACAGATATTTCACAGGATGTGATTACACGTGATCTTTATTGTATTCATTGTGCCTTCTGATGCGTTCCAGAATTTCTATAATAAACCGTAATGGGAAAAATACTAATAAAAACAATAAAATACATGACTGTTCCACCTCATAGGACTGCTGTGAGAACCAAATTAAATAACGTGTGTGAAAACCCCTGGGAAATGGAAGTCGTAAATGTGAATACATCAGTCTATGTGCAGAGATGGTACTGTTTTCAGAGTCCAACCTTGGTAAGCAAGCCTGTATACAGGCACAGCCTTGTCCCTAGACAGGCGCGCCTAGGGTGCTCTGTCTACTCACTTCAGTCTATGGACCTCTATGTAGGCATCTCCCCACAGTATCGCTGCTTCCAGGGGAGCCGCCAAAGCGCTACCTGTTGGGAATGTCTTTGATGCTGGAGAACTAACGCTTGTACCAGCATGTTTGAACCAACTCCAAAGAGACATGGGATGCCCCCAGAGAAGCCTCCTGGAGCCAGTTGCGGCCAGGACTCTGCTCTGGCACCTTTCATTCCAACCTTTGCCCTCCTGTTGGTAGAGATTGATAATTCTTTGTATCTAGGGGCCAGAATCCTGAGCTAACATCAGCTACCACGTAAATACTTGGAGCAACTGCAAATGGAGTTGCCTTGAGAGTCTCCTCTAACAAGGTCCTGGGCACAGTAGTTACCCATCCTGGGTCCCGTGTAGACTTGGGAGACTCCTGGTTTCTAGGAGCTAGAATTAGACTCTGACACCTTTCCACCAGCCTTTTGACGTGTGGAAAATTCCTTGAGAATTCGGGCAGATTTATCTAGGATGGTTACAGTTGATATCGGGGTGTATCAACAAGCAATTAGTACTAAGGGCAATTCATAGACCTTCAATTGTTGAGTAGGCAGCTCAACTCAAGTTCAAAGCCATCCTGTTTCTCTAACACTTCCTTAGACCTTGAGAAATAATTAACTGTCTCATCACTTGCATTTCCATGCTTCTTTATGCATATCTCACTTATAGCATTTGTCACAGTCTGCTGCGGTTATATTTCAGATATATTTCCTTATCTTGGCTAGGGATGCTGTGAGTTCCTAGGGGCAAGGGATAAGCATTATCTATTTATCAGTTCCTGTCATGTAACAATAGCCTTAGTCATTGTCTGAGATATAAACAACTCCTACAACAGCTCAGACAACAAATTTCATGCACTAGCTACCCTGGGCCAGGAACTACGGACATAATGGTAGGTAAAACAGAACAGCCATCTCTGTGGACCTGAACTTCCTGGGGGTGGGGGTGAGGTGGGGACACACACACACACACACACACACACACACACACACACACACACAGAGAGAGAGAGAGAGAGAGAGAGAGAGAGAGAGAGAGAGAGAGAGAGAGAGTGTGTGTTCTGGATGCCTGAAGAGGAACATCAACATATTTGAGCAGAGACCTGAGTGGTCCCATTTGAGATTCATTCGCGGGAAGGGCCATTGCCAGCAGATGTGGGAACAAGAATGTTCAACAAGGAACACTTGGAAGTGGAATGGCGGGGTAAGAGGAAGTGAGAGGAAAGAATGGATGAGGAAGGGCCCAGCTGACTACGGTGAGGAAGCCGGATTCTATTCTAAGGGAAAAGCCAAGCTGCTGAGTGTCTGCACAGACATGATATGCTCTGATATTGCTTTGATTTGACCACAAGAGAATCAATCAGCTGGGGGTGAGGGGGGATGGGGCTAAAGGCAGAAGAAGTGTGATTCGGAGGTGGTTCTTAGACCAAATAGATGTGGTGAATTTGGTAGGGATGGTCAGGCCCAGGATGAGTTAACCAACTACCTATTTTCAGACGATCAGATGACAAGAGTTGAGGGTGGTAACCAGCCAGGATCAGCGAATGGCATCACTGTGGAACTCTGCACTGACCAACACACTCCTAGCTGTCTGGCTGCTGCTTAGAGAAAAGTAAGGAGGGAAAGAGGGGCGCTAGAGGGCATCGGGACTACTTAGTTCAGGGTCTAGATTGTCCCTGCTTCATATGCTCCCCAAAGCCCCAAACCAGGTGGTATGGGCCTGGGATTCTGGCAACGAAAAGCGCTGAGACCTTCGTAGCAGAGCGCACAGCTGCTGTATCCCCACCGGCCCTATCTGCCAGTGCAAGACAAGGGGGAAGGAAATTATAGAAAAGGAAGATCCTGCTCCCCCGCCCCGCCTCCACCAGGTCTTGTTCTCCAACATGCTGATGAGGACAGGAACCAAGAGGTATATCCTTGGGGGCACAGCATGCCTTCTGTCGTCTCTTGGGTTCTCTAGAAGCAGCTGGCTGTGCAGTTTTCTTGCAGAAGTAGGGCCGGTGTTGGCCACCAAACTTCAGGGCTGAACACCCCTCTGGATCAGGGCCCTCCAGCTCCCAGGTGTCACTTTTATGTACTTCTATGTTACTGACAGCTGCAGGGGGATGACAATGAAAACCCTCACATAAGGATCTGATGTGATTTATTCCTCTTCTATCTTAGTGCTTGTTAAAAAGCATGTAAAAAGAAAGGGCTGCTGGGAGGTGATCCACAGCTGACCCAGCTGAGGGTGCAGACCTCCTCCAAATAAACTTCTCGGGGATATTTATGACCCTCGGAATGGCTAGTGGCCTCTGCCTGACACCAGCCAGAACCTGCAGAAACACCCTCAGTACCACACAGTACATTTCACACTAACTTCATCAAAATTCTTCTCTGTTAGCCCCGCCCCCAAACACTCACATCTGAGTCCTCTTGATGCATCTGAAGCATCTCTCTATTCAGCTTTCTGATTCTGCTTGAGGTGGACACTCAAGCCTCACCAGTTGGACCCAAATCTCTGTAGGGGACAGCATAACAGTCCCTTCAGCAGGTACCATGAATATGGTACCTTTCCTGACAGAATGGATCTGTGGTTGACATAAAGTGTCTGGAATTGGACAGGCATTATCTTGGGCTATTTGGATAGTTTGGCGTGACCACTGTATCCTTATAAGATGTTAGAGGTCAGAGTAACAAAGATATGTGATAAGAGGGCCAGGGAAATGGCTCAGTTGGTGAAGTGATTCCTCTATACACCTAGCTATCACCCCAGTGCTGAGGAGGAGAAGACAGGGGGATCGTAAGAGGAGCACTGGCTAACCAGACTAGCTGAATAGATAAGCTCTAAGTTCAATAAGATACTCTGTGTCAAAAAAATAAAGGGAAGAGACTATGGAGGAATATACTGGAGAATGACCTCCACATGCATGGTTTGGCTGCCTGCACACATGTATGCACATGAACACATTAACATACTTAAAATGCGTACAACATATACTCATATACATACACGCATGGGCACACATATGTGCATGCAAGAGATGTGATAAGAGAATCAGGTTGAATGATGTGCTTTTGAAGGTGGAGAAAAGGACCTTGAGCTAACCAATGCAGAAGCTTCTAGATGCTAGATAATGCCAAGAACATGATTTGTCCAGAAGTTTCTAGAAGGAATGGAGGGTTACCAATACTTTGAGTTTTGGACTTCTGATATCCAAAAAAATTGAGAGGTGAAATGTGAATTGTTTTAAGTTACCAGATCTTTCAGTTTGGCCACTGAACCTCTGCGTGCTTCTGTCATTGAGCAGGTACTCACTCCATTTACTGCTGCCTCGTTGTGTTATGTCTTCCACTGAGCCCTGGTGAGAGCCCTCGCCTTTTCAACTGATCTGGATATGCCAGGAACTCAGAGCACAGAGCTTTTGCACATCTTGAAGATTTAGCACAGCATATAAAAAATATGTAGTGAAGAAATAACTGGAGTCTGGCATAATTGCAACTGTCTGCATAGCACTGGCAGTGGGTTGGGACGGAGACAGGAGAATCTCTGGAACTTGCTGGCCAGGCAGATTAACCAATCAATGAGCTCTGGCTTCAGTGAGAGAACTTGTCTCAAAAAAGACAGATTGATAGAGGAAGACACCACACATTGACCTCTGGCCTCAACATGCACACACAAATACACATACACAAAACACACTAACACATGCAAACATTAAAAAGATTAAAAGGCAGGATCACCTTTAACTGAGGAACACTATCACGGGAACCTTTACTCCTGTTTAGATCTGTAGACAGCACATACTCACTTCATTGTGACTTGGATTCCCAAGTATTCCCACATTCAGGGATTGTTCTAGGCTTTCTATGGCTCAGGCACTAATAGGTCTTTGACATCCAAAGATTAGGTCAACAGATATGGCTCCCTTGATAGGAAGTTCACAGGTGATTGAGGAAACACAAAAATTCAATACGAGCAATCTATGTTACAAGGATCCGGGGGCTGGGGCACACAGTGGAGGCAACTAAATTGGTCTGTGGAGTCAAGGAAGGCTTTCTGGAAGAAAAGCTTTAAAGGTAGAATCAGAGTTGTAGGCAATAAGTCATCTGTGAGGGTGGCGTATAACGGAGGAGGGAGAAATATGGAAAACATCATGGTAGGAATTGTCCATGTTATTACAGTACTGGCCACAGCAACTAAATAACAATAAAAAGTTTTGTTTTCAGACAAAAATCACACTTCCGCTAACAGAAGAATAGACCAACCTAACACACGAGTGCCTTGGCATGTCACCTAGTACAACAGAAGGGGACTCTGTTACATGCAACAGATAGGGATGAGCCTGGAGGACGTTGTGTTCAATGCAAATAAACCAGACACCAAAGAACGAACTCTACCTGACTCCACTTAGATGCGGAACCCAGAGAAGACAAATTCCTAGAGGTGGAAAACAGGATGGCAGTTGCCAGAAGCTGGAGAGAAGGACACAGGTCGACAGCAGCTCAATTTGAGAAGATGAAAAGTACCTGCAGATGGGTGGGGCAGGGATGGTTACACAGAGATGAGAATGTACTTTGAAATAGACTCTTAGTGGTTTGATAGGTATGGCTTCCACAGACCCATGTGTTTGAATGCTTGGCCTGTAGGAAGTGGCACTATTAGGAGGTGTGGTCTTGCTGGAGTAGGTGTGGCCTTGCTGGAGGAAGTGTGTCACAGTGGAGGCAGGCTTTGATGTCTTGTATGCTCAAGCTAGGCCTCGTGTGACACACAGTTCCGTTTGCTACCTGCAGATCAGGATGAGGAACTGTCAGCTCTTTCTCCAGCACCATGTCTGATTGGATGCTGCCACTCTTCCCACCAAGATGATAATGGACTAAATCTCTGAAACCGTAAGTCAGCCCCAGTCCCCCAGTTAAGTGTTTTCCTTTATAAGAGTTGCCTTGGTCATGGTGTCTCTTCACAGTAATCAAACCCTAAGACACTTAGGGTAGCAAAGATATTAGATTTTATATAGTATGTACTTTGCACCAAGTTAGAAACAAATTTTAAGCACACTGACTACAGACACAATATCTGTGGTCATCGCTAATTTGGCCCCCTATGAAGACAAGCCCTGGTTCTATCTTGGGAGCCTGAGAGCTTAGAGGGGGAACCCATAAAAATATCACCTCAGTTTGGAAAAACCTCAGTTCTACTATTCCATACATTTTCTTGTTAGCTACCACAGTCTCAGTCTTCCTTCCTCTGGCATCTCTATACTGAACCCTAAAGAGCTAGAGAGTGTTACATACGGCCACACTAATGACTCTTTGCTCCTTCAGAGATCTTCTCTATAGGTCTCTAAAGCTCGGATGCCTCTAAAGAGAGAATAACAACATACATCGTGCGTGTGAGCAAGTGCCACATGTGTGTATGCATTCTATCTGGCAGCGTAGTTACGAATTTCCAGAATGTTTCTCCCTGCCAAACTACTGATTACAGGCCAGTTGGTGGGGGAACAACCCTCTTTTAGTGCCTGACTAAAGGGGCCAACTGAAGAGAACAGGGGGCACATTATCACACAGGGCTCCTTTCTCAGCCACAGAGACACGAATTCACTAGAAAGCATGGAGGGCAATCAGGAGCAGCAACGTCCAGATACCATCTAGCATGAGGATCCCCTGTCCTTGAACCCTTGAGACCACATGACTAGAAACAGTTTCCCTGGTCAGGGGTGTTACCTGTGGACACTTCTTTCTGTAAGTTTCCATTCTCTCCTCTTTCTATGAGGACTTCTGTCTTTTGTCTCTCAGATACGTCCACAAAGCTCTGCACCCAAAATAAAGTAAAGGGTTAGATCATTTCCCATGGAGCTCCCAGGGTCTGGGGAAATCTTGGATGGTGCTTGACACCTGTAACAGGGTCCCTGAACACTTTCTGACAGTCAGAGTGCTTTTTCTCTGCCCAGAGCACAGAGTAGGCCTCAGGGGGAGTGTGGCTTAACCTCAGAGTTGTCATATTGTAGTGGCAGTCAGGCCACCCTTTGCACTCACCTGTACGACAATCTTATAAGTGATTTCCTAGCACTTTGAATTACATGGTACAGGAGAACAGAGGTAGGGAGATTGATTCTGTCTCTGAAAAGTGGCCTGAGAGAAAAGCATCCAGACGAGGTGACACCAATACTCCTTGACATCAATGCATGGCCTCCACAGCAGCATGACATCCTATTATCACATCTTTGTGTTGTGTACACTCACACATTCTGCAGGTTGTACCTTCCTAGACATGACTATAAAGAGACAGAGTGGATTAGGAGAATAAACCTTGGACTCAGGGCCAGAGAACTTTGGATCACTTCTTGGCACAAACAAGGTCCTCATGACCCTTGAGCTCTAGGTGTAACTTTGCCCAGAAGAGCACTCCATGGACAACCCCTTCATTGTCTCCCTTATAAGACCCTGTGTGTCAAATGGTTTGGTCTAGCAGACCATGCTTCACAAACCATCTACCACCCCACACACATACGATGAGAAACAACAAAAGAAAACCTTTACCATAGCAAAAGGATCGTGATAAAAACCATCAAGATACATCAACGGAAATTGTTGAAATGGTTGATTGCTACTTTCCAATTACAGCATTCTACATATTTGTCATGTTTAGAGAAGCCCGCTTTGGGGGATGGAGAAGTGTGCAAATCCACATGTTAAATGTCCATCTGGGTTCTTGACCAAGAAGGACAAAGATACTATTCTCACACCAAGCTGTGAGGGATCCTGAGTGACATTAACATCTATCCATTGTGCTAGCTCCCTAAAACCATCTAAGAGCATGCCTGGTGTCAGCATTTCATTGGATACATGTGTCAGTGACCAGACACTGTTTTCAAGGAACTGTGAGCTTGCAGGGCATTCTGTAAGAGCAGAGACCAGTTCCTCATCCAGGAGGCTTGACCTTTCTTATTTTGTTCCCCCAAATTGTCCCATGTGTGGGGAAAGGCTACCCCACTTCTGTACTGTGATGTAGACATCAAAGAAGGCCACAGGGAGGGAAAGAGACACATACACTTAGCTAAGTGAGAGAGTTGTTAACAGGGAGGTTAGGAAGGTTCAGGGAAGCTGAACAGGCCTTGCGTTGCATGGAGTTTCTTGAATTAAACAAAGAACACGGAGATACTTGTATGATGAAATGACCCTGGCGGCCTGACTTCCATATGCCAGGCTCATATATGGAGCCTTGCTGGATATTCACCTGGCCAGCCATCCTTCTCCTCTCATGCGGATTCAGGCTCTGGAACTGAGGATGGAGAGAGTACAATATCCTGTGTTCAAGGGACAAAAACATGGGAGATCAAGTTAGACATGTTAACCCTAGACCCTCAAGCAGTGTGGAGATGGGAATAGGGAAATCAAGAACAATCAGAAAGTACAAGTCAAGATCTCAGGCAGGAGATTAGAACCAGGAGCTGCTGGTACCAACTGAAGCAAGACATAAGAAGAGACCTGCATGTCATGTCATGGTTCTGATGATCGCCAGTTATTAATGTCTGCCCTTGAGAGGAATGGCAGAAAGACAGAACTCTGGACCTTTTGTTCCTTGGAAGCATTTATCTATTTTTTTCAGCTCTCTCTCTCTCTCTGTCTCTGTCTCTGTCTCTGTCTCTCTCTCTGTCTCTCTCTGTCTCTGTCTCTCTCTCTGTCTCTCTCTGTCTCTCTCTGTCTCTCTCTGTCTCTCTCTCTCTGTCTCTCTCTCTGTCTTTGTCTCTCTCTCTCTCTCTCTCTCTCTCTCTCTCTCTCTCTCTCTCCTCCTACCTCCCCCTGGAAGATTCCCCTTACTGCTGACCCAGTAAGCTTTCACAATTAGCACCCAGGTCTCAGGTCTGCTTACAAGTGGACTTAATGCTTGATATGAAACTCACCCTTGAGAGAAATCACTTTCCATACTGGGTGCAACCTCATCATTTCTCACCTCCATCCAACGTGCAGTTCCGCAGACAGACTTCCTGTGTAAGTTGCTAAGAAACATTTAGCACCTACGTCCGGAGCACGTGTTCACGGACCGGGAGGCAGACCCAAAGTGCCTGCGGAGAAGTCTTGGTTTGATGAACGCCCATAATGATGCTTGCATCAAGGCTTGTGCTGTGTCTTATTACTGCTGAGAGTAAAGCATGATAAGCAATATCCCAGTTGATTTATCATTGGCTTCACCTCATACTTCTGCAGCATTCGCAATTTTCCTCTCCCGGTCCCCAGAAGAGAATAGCACATATTTTACTTTATTAAGCACTTTAAGAACAAGATTCAGAGGTCTAGAATTCAGCACTCTGTCACTTGGCAGTGTTCTGGATTTGGGCTTTTTATGTTCTTTGGTGTTCTTTGAGTGTCTTTTGTAATGCCACTAGGTAGGTGATTTTTCTGGTTTACATTTTTCTTCCATCTCAATATTCAATATACTCACCTTTTTGAGCATTTGTGATATATTAGCCACTCTTTCAAGTGTGAAGGTCTAGGGTTAATTAGAACCACCAAGGGCCCTTACCCGTTTGTGGTTTACTATCTGATCAGAGATGACCAGAAACAAGATAAATAATTAGATTGTAAAAGTTAGATATACAGTTTGGAATGTTGGTAAGATATTTCTGGGGAAAAAGGTATTCTGAAGGAATAAAGTTTAAAAAACTATAGGGGCAGGGGCTAACATTAGACACTGGTCTGAAAACATGACTTACTGACAGAAGTTATAGATGAATGATGGAGTATGAGAGAGCTGGCCGTATGGATTCTTTTGGGGAGAATATTCCACATAGAAAGAAAAGCACGTGCAAAGGCCCTGGAGCAGAAATGCCTTTGAAGTATTTAACTGAACATGATGACTGGAGGAAAATTAATAAATACACAGCAAAAGACAAGGCCATAAGGGAAAGCCAGGTCACAAGCTTGGGAGTCGGATGGGTGAATAATTTTGATTTCCAAGTTTACATCTGTTAGACATGTTCCTAAGTTACAAAATTATGAAAATGGTGACCTCGACGAAGGGATTAATTCTCATCTTCTGAGTTGTTTCACCCTCTTCTGGACTCTGAGAACACTTGTACATACCTGGTGCACATACAGACAAGCAGGCACACACACACACACACACACACACACACACACACACACACACACTTAAAGATAAAAACAAAAGCTACAACAAATATGCTTAGTGTCTCTGTAAAATACACCGAATATGAATTTTTTATCAAACCCACATGAGGTTTCAGAATGTTCTCTCCAGCTATGTAAAATATTGCTTCTTTCTTTTAACGTGGCATCCTTCTATGAGGAGTAGGTACCTTTCCTTCTCATTCAAATGAAGGGATTAATTCTCACCTTCTGAGTTGTTTCTCTTTGTTTCAGATCTGGATTTTTTTCACTCTGAGATAGCGTTTTATCACTATCTCATGAGATGGCATTGTAGTGGAGATGGGGAAAGAACTACTTTGCTTCTAGTCAAGCTTTATGATCCTTCTCATACATCTCTTATAGATACCCCATGTAGAAGGCATTAGTGGAAGGGTATTGGTTTGTTGGGGTGGGTATGTGACTAGCCTTACCTCCACCAGGCCAGCAGAGAAGATAACTCCCTGAGGCTTCTTCACCTTAAGCATATCATGCATGCCTGTAAGGAGATTTGTTTGACATCTCTTTTCAAACACGATCAAGATGTTCGTCAGGGACTATTGTAGGCATCAAGGGTATGATCACAGGATCCAGGAGAGATTTACAGTGAGATCCTAGGGCCACTTACAAGAAAAGGAAAGGAAGAGGAGAGGTGAGTGGCTCCAAAGGAGGATGGCCTAACTATGAAGATGCTTTGGTAGAGCAAAACAGATATTCAAAAAGAAAATGCTTGAAGGGAGATTATGTAAGAGTTCAGGCAATGAAAGCTGTCAGTATCTGAGTTCAAATTGGATGCATTCTCCCCAACAGCTCTCTCTTGCCAATTGCCACCCCATTTCCGCGACACATGAATTACATGTTTGAATTATAGACCTACCAATCAGCCTCCAAGGAACTCCCAAAGGTTCTGCTCCCAAGATGCTTAGCTTCACCAGCTGCCTGCTATAAACTTCTTTGTGGATGAGTCAGCACTGTCTGAATCAGATGCTGCCAGGGTTCTTCATTCTGCATCCCATCGCCCTGACAGCCCTCCATCAAAGCCCTAGGAAGGTTCTCAGAGCCCAAGGCCACTGCTAAACTTCCCAACCATCCCAAGTGCTGGTGAAAAAATATTTCCAGATACACCATCATCTCCAACTGCAGAATGCCAACTGCAAAACTATCTGTGACCACTGCTTTTCTAAACATTTCTACGTGAGGAAGATGTATGTGGAGAACAGAGTCTGTGGGACAGAGAACAGAAATGTAAGGCAAGGACATACCATGACAATGACATGGGCAGTGCTTGGAGATGATGGCTCCACATGGCTTATTGAGATTTTTGTTATAACTGCACAACAAAGGTCTAACCATTGGATCAGGGAAAGGAGGAGGCTAAGCTTAGAAAGCTTGTGGAATTTTCCTCAGCCATATAAGTAGTAAGTCGTGCTTATAGTATCAGCAACCTCTAAGCCTATTTTCTCTTCCTACTCTTAAATGTACTTATTATTGTATGTTTATGCGCAAGAATCCACATGTAAGTATGTGTATCATATACATACTTGGTACCCTCTGAGGCCAGGAGATGTCTCAGAATCCCCTGAAATTGGATTTACCATTATGAGCTTCTTGCTATGGGTGCTGGGAATCAAGCAGTCCTCTCAGGTCAAGAGCAGCAAGTGCACCTAACTACTGAGCCACCTCTCCAGCCCTTGGACCTATGCTCTTAACTAAGTGGCGTATCTATCCTGTAAGCCAGAAAGGGGGAACACAGATTAATTCATTTGACGCAGGAAACTGGAGTTGCCTTGATTCTAGTCCCTGACAAAAGTTTGAGGACCTGGAGGGATATGTATTTTCCCAAATACATAAGGGTGTTATGTCGTTCCTACAGTGTTTGTCAAGCCTTTGTCTCCTCTGGAATAAGAAATAAAACTAGCAGGCTGTAGCTTTGTCTGCATCCGTGTCTTGGTTTTAAGAGATATGGAAGCCTGCTGAGATCTGAAAAGGGATGGTAGATGCTTAGGGACTCTCACTGAAGTGTCAAGACTGTCTTCCTTTAGTTAATGGGGGCGAAAACAAGTACAAATATTTGGTCAGGAGAATGTACAAATAACCACCAGTTGACTCTACTGCAGCCCCAGGTAGCTGAACCCCATGTTAACCTTGGGGCAGGCTAAACCGGCCAAAAGCCTTCCCATCTATTTGTTGTAGAACTCTAAAATTCTAAGGAGCTACTAAGTGGCAGACAAGTTGTCTCCCATCATGAGTCAGGTTCCTTAGAGAACTCACTAAGCTTTCTAGATGAATCATTTGTCGTTGTTGTTGTTGTTGTTGTTGTGGTGGTGGTGGTGGTGGTGGTATTTGCTGCTGCTGCTGCTGCTGTTTTGTCACATGGGTTCAAAGACTCTAACCAGTAGTACCTAAGGAGAATGAAGAAATTGTTCCCATTAACTAGTTGTCAGAGTTTGGAGGTAACATGTTCTCCACAGGCTTGTGTGTTTAAACACGTGATTTCTCAAAGATGTGGTTCTGTGTGAGAAGATGTGAAACCTTTGGGAGGCAGGACCTAGCTGGAGGAAGTAGAACTCTGGCCAGCAAACTCCAGGAATCCCCCTGTCTCTGCTTCCTCACTCCTGGGGTTACAAATGGGAGCAACCACGGCTACATCTGCCTTTTAAAATGGCTGCTGGGGATCTGAACTCGGGTCCTCCTATCTTCACAGCAAACACTTTCCTGACTGAGGCATCTCCTCAGCTAGGGTTCCACTTCTTGCCTCCAAGACATGTATAAGAGTTTACACATACAACTCCAGTATGAACAGGATTTCCTATACATTAAAGAATAGAATGGCTCCATTGCTTCTCAGAGAACATGAGGTTCCTTCTGGTTTTATCTCTGGATATTAGACTTACATTAAGACTCTGAAAGGAACTCTAAAGGCTTGGTGTGTGTTTAAGCCGCGTGTGCAATCCTCATCTGAGGACTTGATTTTACCAGGGCAGCAGTGGGTAGTGATTAGTCAAAAACTCCTCCTCCTATAATCTTCCCAGAGGAGCCCAGACTTTCAGCATTCAGGGGCTCTTCAAGGCCATACCCCAGTGCTGCTCTCAGGTTGCATGGTGTCCTGGTTTGCACCTAGAGAGTCTTGGCGGCTGCTTCTGATACTGGAAGATCACACAGCATTGCTCTGAGAGCTGATCAAGAGGCTTAAGCTGCACCTCAGGAGGATTTGGGGTTGGACCAGCTTTTGAAGGATACCTGTGGGACTTGGTTTTAGCAGGGTGAAGGGCTGGGTCTCATCCAGAAGCTTACAGAGATGTCTACTGACCATCCTTCTGAAGAACCGGAGATCCTCTCACTTGAAGGAGGATGTGTGGTGAGTCCAGGGAAAATGCTCTGGGGATTAATTTAGCCACAAAGGCCAAAGGTAAAAAAGAAAGAAAGAAGGAAAGGGAAGAAGGGAAGGAGAGAGAGAGAGAGAAAGAGAAAGAGAGAGAGAGAGAGAGAGAGAGAGAGAGAGAGAGAGAGAGAGAAAGAGAGAGAGAGAGAGAGAGAGAAATCAAAATGGGCATAAGAAATGAAAATTTTTGTTTGATTGTTTTGGCAAGGCAAACACATTAAGACAACCTTTATAGCATTCTCCACTCTGATTTGTGCAACCTTTGAAAGCCGGCAGCTGGAAGAGCACAGCCCCCTTTCTCCTACCTTCACCCTTTCTTCCCTTTGGCTTCTCTGGGAGAACAGAAAAATTGTCCCCTGGCTGAGTTAAGCTGGCCAGTGCCCAGACAGGAAGCAGAGCTGTGGAGGTGGTCAAATGGGGATTGATGTCATTTGGAGGAAGATCTGAGGGCATATGCAAGGCCAAGGGGCTGAACGCAGGGAGCATTTAGCTAAGCCAAGAGGGATTAGCTACAGCTTACCAGGGCAGGCTTTCATGTGTCTAGAGAAAGACAAATGAAACAGCAGGCCGATGGGGAAACCCAAATGCCTGTGTCCACAGAAGTCTGAAGCCCTCTGCAGGACAAAGGCAGTGGTGTGTCTGTAAGTCTGGAGAGGAGTGCTTCCTCCGCCAGCCTCAAGACAGCCAGGGGGCTGAAAGTAGATTTATCTTATTCTAACAGGAATTGTATCAAAAGGACTTTACAGCAAGTCTTCCTCACAAGGCAGAAGCTTCAAGTTCAGTTTAGAGCCCACTCATGCTACAACATTCCCTACCCCTCGTCCAGCAAATTCAGGTTCACTAAAGTTATTAGTGCCAAGGGGATGCTCCATCTAGGAATGGACAATAAACATTCCCCGTTCTCACTCATGTGCCGGCCTCAGACGCCTACCAGCCATTTACACTCCCACATCCTGGCTCTCAAGTACACCCAGACATATATCCATGCATCTGCATGCTCACATTAACCGAAGCCCTTGCTCTGTCAGTCTCATTTACATAGACTATTGTACAGTCTGTGTGTGTGTGTGTGTGTGTGTGTGTGTGTGTATGTGTGCACACGTGCGCGTATGGACAACTTAGCAGTCTGAAGAAACCCAGGAACACCCTTGGAAGAAAGCTGTTAATGCAGAAACTAAAACATCTAGGATTAGACACAAAGATAACCAATTTCAAAATATATTTAAAATCTGGGGTTTGGCACTACATGTAGTTTCTGTTTTCAATAATATTCAGTGATATTGGTATAGACCAATAGCACAAAGGCTATAAGTAATACCTTGATCTATCTCAAAGAACAATAAAGTAATATGAAGATATATGACATTTCTATTGGCATTAAGCACATAGACACCACAAATGTCACTGTGTATTGTTGCTTATAGTTGATATTTTAGTTCACGATAACAAAAGTGTTACTCAAGTTCACAAACCATCTTTCATCTTTTTCCCAGAGCCTTAGAGATCCATAGTTAATCCCAGGTTAATGATTGCCCTAATTTACCCACAATTCATATTTGTAAACACACGAGCCTTCATTTATTACATTTCTAAGCACGTATTCACCGGTGACCCACTTACACATTTCTGAATCACACTTCATAAACTACCCAACATGTAACTGTGTACTGGTAAATTTTTATTCGTCATCTGTACAATTTCAAGGTATTAATGCAAAGCCAGGAAAGAGATGAGCAGTGTGCATCATTGGGTTATATTTCCACCACAGAGATGTAGCAGATGCAAGACACTTCAAGAAAGGTGGGTGCTGTGAGACCTTTGCTTATTACTCTACCCTGGGGTGGAAGAGAGCAGAGATGGATGGGCAAGCTCCTGGAGCTCATGGGCCAGCCAACCTAGTTGAATCAGAAAGCTCTCCAGGTTCGGTGAGAGGTCCTCCTGTCTCAAAAAGTAGGATGGAGATTATGGAAAGAGATATTTTACATTGATCTCTGCCTTCTCTGACATGCACACATGGACACACTCACATACAACACACAGACACACACACACACTCACACACTACCTGGAGACATAGTTGAAAGCAAATTGTAAATTAGTTAAGAAGGGTTGAGTTTTAATGAGCTATTAAATTTATTGTTATATAATTTATTGTTATATAATTTATTTAACTAAGTATATACTATCTAATTTTGGTTACAACTAAGCTTTCACACTTCTTTTTTTTTTTTCCTGGAGCTGAGAACCGAACCCAGGGCCTTGTGCTTGCTAGGCAAGCGCTCTACCACTGAGCTAAATCCCCAACCCCGCTTTCACATTTCTTAAATTTAACACTTTGGCTCACATCATGGTGTATAAACTAGTACCAAATATGATGATATATGCACCTAACCTCAGAGATTATCTTCCGTACCAATCATCCTCACAGTCACCATTGTTCATGAGGATCCTTTCCACTAACACTTTCACTTACACCAAAATCATAGCACTTACATCTCTCCGCCTTTAGACAGGAATTATCCATACATACAACACACATTGCTCTATTAGGTGACCATAAAATATATAATTCAAATATACCTTCAAACTTATATAACCCCAGTCTTGAAAATATAAACACAACATCCCAGTTATTACATTATCGTTCACCCACATAACCTTTCCCATATAATCCCTACTCTTGAAAACACACACAGACACACACACACACAAACACACATATCTCTTAGTTACACACTTGAAAATATCTCAAACATGTCAGTGTGTCCATCCATACTGTTCAAACATACTCCACTTCTCCTATTCTGTTACATGTACACATGCATGGACATGTTTAAATGTGCATACTTCTCCTATACTGTTGTCATGTGACTATATTTCTGGGGAAACTTGAACAAATGTCTGCTTCTCCCAGGTAAGGAACTGATGACAGACTAAAGTAAGGATATTGTTAAAGTTTAACTTGGTCAATTATTAAGACTAGAGACATATGGGTGAGGGGTTACTAAAAAGAGCAGAAATGATTCAAAGACAGCTTCATCACCAAAATCCCACCCCTTATGGCTAATGAAGTTGAAGACCTAGAGGCCACTCCACAACTTGCAGACAGCTCAACAGGTTAACACCTCTTTGACCCCACTTGGCTAGTCTCTGCAGCCTCTAGACAATTGAAATGGTCTGAACCTCCTCCAGGAAACCTGTTTTGTCTGAGTATCTCTCAGTAGTCTTTACACCTTATATGTGCTAGGGGATGGAGGAACCTAGTGAATATGATCTTTTTCAGGGACTTCCTGAAGCTATTGGGTTGTTTACTTCCTGAATCTATTGAGCTTCCCTGCAGGATAGAATGTTCCACTTCTGTTAAGAACATTTTGTGTTTTAATGAGTTCCTTCCTAAAGTAGAATGTTATATGTGGGAAGAAACTGCTATAGAAGGACTCCTCATAACAAACACATGAGTAACCCCCCTCTCTGCAAAGATACACATGAAGTCACAAATACACATAGATGTATACATGTAGACTCATGTTGATTCTCCATCCCCATACAAAGATGACTCTCATATTTTAAGTACCCATCTGTGTGCACCCACCCATAAACATGTGAGTCTGAGCCTGCTTCCTCCTTCATAGGAAAGCCTGCTCATTGCATCTGACTGCACTTCAAGAATGTGAAGGGCCAAACTGGGTGATCTCAGATGAATGCGTTAGGAAGAGCAAGGCAGACGCTTAGGCAGAAAGCCCACTTCCTCAGCAGAACCCTAATCTATCATTGTCTCCTCTTTTGTCTTTTGACTTCTGACTCAGTGTACTTCAGATCCCTTTCATCTCTGCCAGGAAAAGGGATTAAATATGCTGTGTTGTGAGGAGTGGCTGACAGAGAGGACTGTGGAAGCTATTTCTCTGCCACCACTGGGTCAAAGAAATTTCCACATGGTTTCCCATAAGTTGGAGTTTGGTTGAACACATAACAAACACATCAGGGAGAAGGGAATATATCAAGGCTACTTCTTTTCCAAGTAGCTGGATCCTGGGTCCTGGGAAAACCTAAGAGGTAGAGGGATAGGGCTGTTTGCTGGGGTTGTTAATGGAGGGGACTCTCTAAGAGCTCTTGGCCATAGGACTTACAGTTGCAAAGAACTGGGGCAAGTGTGGTCTGTGAACCCAATAGGCTGGCCCTTCATGATGTAATTCAGGAATCCATATGTGGTTGGAATCAGGGTCTGCTTTTACCATGGGTTTTCTCTGCCTTAGAGCAGCAGGTACTTTCTGGATTGATCTGTGGTTTTATTAATGTTTCATAAAAGATATCTTCTGAGAACCCCAAGGGCAGAGCTGTTCTGACCAGGCCCTGACTCAGCAGCTTACAGTCCTGGGTCAGGGTAGGAGGGGTTTGCCTTGCATTTCAAGATCATCCAAAGGGCTTCGCATCATCACCTAGGCCCTAACTGGTCCATTCATGGCTTTGGCTGGGTGACAGAGTGTGCCGTTTTCTCCTACTCGGATGAAATACCTGAGGTGAGCTAAAGAGGCTCACAGTTTCAAGGATTTTGGTGCACAGTCAGTTGGCCCTGCTGCTTCAGGCCTATGTCAAGGCAGAACATTATAATGGAGGAAGTTACCCATACTCTTGACAGTCTGGAAAACAGAAAAGTTGAGTCCAAGGTCTATGATTCTCTTCAAGGGCAAACCCCCAGCAACCTATTTGCCTTTCAAGAGACGAGAGCCCTCTTCCTAAAAGTTCAATCAGTTCTGTGTTACACAAAAGTCTGGGGACAAAGCCTTTAACAAGTGTTTTGGGGAGAACATTTAAGATCCAAACTGTAACAGTAGAGAGATTGTAGCTGAAATATCCTATAAAGATGTGATGGGAGGAGGGGAACTTGGCTCTCCAGCTTATGGCACAGGGTGGCTGAGTGGCCTCGGACATTCCTAAACCTCTTGGAGTTATATTAGCCAAGAAGACAAAAGCTTGTCATAAATGTCTTTCCAGTTATTTGTCATCTTGGGCTACTCCAGTATTGAAGGTACAGGGAAGACCTAGGCACAGCAAGAAGAGGGCTTATAGTCTCAGGGATTCATGTTCCAAGGACAGGACAAAAGACTGAAACCAGAGGGCTGAATCAAGGCTCAGTGTGATGGGTAATCACTGCCTGCTCCATGTGCTGGTTAATTACTGTCAGCGTTATAGGCTCTAGAGCCACTATGAGATAAACTTCTGTGCATTCCTGTGAGGGATCCTGCATTACATTTACTGATATACTAACCACAGGTAGTACTATTCCATGAGCTAAGGGCTCGACTGTGTGACGTGGAGAAGGTGAGTGAGCACACACATTCATCCCTCTGCTTCCTGGCCACGAGCATCACAATGTGTTGATCCGCCTCACCCTCCTGCTGTCATGCCTTCTCCGCCATGATGGACTGCACCCTCAGAGTGTAGATGAAACAAACCTCCTTTCGCAAGTTGCTTTTCATCATGCATTTTGTCACAGCAATGAGACAAGTAATGAATCCAGCCAGGCTTCATTTACTCAGCTGCCTATGAAGGCTGGATAAGTAGACTTCTCCAAGGATAAAAACTATTATTAAATAGAGGGAGTGGTGAGCATTGGGAAGGTCACAGTTCTTGCCCTTACTAGGACCTGCTTTTGGAGAGAAGTTAATCCTAAACAAGAGTTTCAGAGATATGGTCCAGGCAGGCAGGCAGGCAGGAAGAAAGGAAGAGCAAAGGAGGCATCCATTTTGTCCAGCTCGTCCTGCTGGGGAAGTTGGGAAGAGCAACAACTAGCCTTTATTGTTTTCTGCAAACGCTAAGAAAAATGAATATTTACTTCATATAAGAGGCATACCACTCTACAAATAGATACTGTTGGCTTTATTATCATCTGTACTTTATTGCCTGAAGAAAAAATGAAAACAAGAATGGGTAAAATTGGTTGCTACATCTGGAAAGTCCAAGGGTAAAGCCAATATAGGAGGATAGGAGGATAAGGTCCCATCAGGACCCCCTCTCTTGTCCACTTTCCCTCTGTCCTTTCTCAGCCCCGAGCCCGTCTAAAGAGTACCCCGCCCCTTGCTAATACCATTAGTGTGTCTGTCTAACCTGCAGTCAGGATCCACTTGGGTTGCACAGAGCTTGTTGAAGGCCCATTTGCTCAACACATAATGGGGATTAGAATTCATTAATGCACTACAAATTAAAGTATTAATAACGGCTGCGGAGTTTAAATGAGAGCCAAGGAAGGGAACCAAGCGAGTGGCTGCTCCTCTTGTGTCCCCCCACCTAGCTGCATTGTTCTGGCAGGGGCAATCCTGCGCTCTTTAATATGCTGTGACAGCCGCTGAAGTGACCCCAGACAATAAACAGTGCCTCCTAGTTAAGTATTAATCTGCCAAAAGAATGACCTTCATCCACTAAAGAAGGGATGTTTTTAAAAACCTCGCAAGTGGAGGAAGGCTCATTTGCTTGCTCATTTAGCATATTAAAAGGGTATTATTGCTACAAACAAGAAATCTAAATGAGGCCTGGGCAGGAGCTGCGGATAACACTGCTGATTAAAGGTGCGGGGTAATGATGAACACGGAAGGTTGAATCTGTTATTGTTCTCCAACATGGCAGGACCTGCTGCCAGGATGATAAAAGAATTCAGTCTGGACCAGGCTCTGTCAGACAAGTGGGAAGTAGGTTTTGCTGCCGGATGTTGCCCACCTCTACCAGGGGACAGCAGGTTGGAGAAGGGATGTCAGAGACCACCCTAGAACAGAGCCTAGAGAGAATTCCCAAGAGTTATGGCATCCTCGTCAGAGAATTTCTGAAGGTGACAGTCTGCATTTCCTACTGTCACTCTCTAACTTGGTTACTTCCTGTTTTGTGAGCCCATACTGGGCCACCCCATGGACAGCACCTTTTCCCTAGAGCCCAGGCAGTTGTCTAGGGGATTACTTCCCACAGTTCTTAGAAAAGCATTTGACAGGGAGACAAAGGGGAAAAGGAAGGGCTTGTCTCCTTATCTCTTGTACTCAGGAAAATGCTGAGTCCTTCATGTATCAGGAGCAGAGAGGTTGAGAGAGCAGGATTCTGTGGAGAGAGCAGGATGGGTGCATTGGCAAGACTGTCAATGAAGAGAAGACAGAAACATAAGTGAAGAAAACAAGAAGATATAAACGCTGGGCTGGAGAGATGACTCACTGATTAAGAGTATGTGTTCAGCTCCCAGCACCCCCATGGCGGCTTATAACTAGTTCCGGGGCTTCTGACTTCCTCTTCTGACCTCCATGGGCAACAGGTACATAAGTGGTGTACATACATGCAGGCAAAATATCACCCACATAAAATTTAGCAAATACATCTTTTAAAACATAAAAAGAGATATAAACACAAAACCCATATTCAGCAACTCTCTTGTGGGGGAAAGAACAGGTGTATCAAATGGCAGACTGACAGATGACTGAGAGGCAGACCCTGTCCCCGGCAAGGATGAGTCACCTGAAACCAACACACATGAAAACCAAGCTTTAAGACATAAACATTTGAGACTATAAATAATATAAGCAAATGACCGACAATAGAAAAGAGGGCAAATTTTGAGAATTCAAAAAGGAAGTTTCATTGTTCTGAGAGCCCACAGTATTTGGAAAGTCACTTCTGTGCTATGTACTGCCTTGAGGACAGTGACCCTGTCTTGTTCAACTCTCAATTCTCACCCTAGCAGGCACTGGCAAAATTGAGGCTTTTCCTTCTCCCTACTGAGAGTTCTCTTCCAAGGTTCAGACACGGAAATATTTCCCGGCCTTCCTTGGCGCCAAATCACAAGCTGATGACTAATGTTTGACAGACAGAACATGGATAGAAGTGATGTGTTACCTCTGGCCCAAGGCACAGAAGATACAGTGTTCCTCACCCATTTCTTTCTTCCCTTACCTTGGCAGGCGAGTGATGAAAAGGGCCATTCCAGGATGGAGTTGAAACCCTGTGTTGTGGGCTGGAGGAGAACCCTACTGGCCTACAACCTTTTCTGGTTTCTACTGTGTTGAACCACTGAGATTTAGAGGCTTACATATGAAGGTAATATCTGTTGTGCTCATTATTAAATATGATGCTTGATAAATATTTTTGGAATTAATAAATGTCGGCTCTCTTTTAATCTTCACAGTAGCCGAAAGTTGGATATTTCCAATTGATCAAGAATTCAGATTCAGATTCAGAGTTAAGAAGTAATATAGCCAAATGTTAAATTTATGTCTTCAAATTCCAGTCCCCTTTTCACTATACCTGGCTATCTTTCAAGAATATAGTCTGATGTATATTTTATGTGAAATTTTACCAAAAAGCACTTTGTTATAATAGAGGTTCAGGACTTTCCAATGGGAGGTTTGTCTGATGAGTCCAAGGAAGTCAAATCTTCCTGAATTTAAACTCACCAAAGAGGGAGATTTTTGTCCTTGGGGTTGGGGGAGGGGTGACTCCTGCATTTCTTAGTTCCCTGTCAATGGAAAGTTCAGTGAAGGTCACTATCCCTGATGGGAGATGCCTCCATCTTGCCTTCAGAAGGATTTCTCAACCTGCCTGTAGCCTCCACAGCTTGGCATCTTGGTCTACTTGAAATGGCACATCAAAAAGACAGCATGAACTAATAAATGAGTGTATCTGTGGACCCTTCCACCTAGCCATTGCCCAGGGAAGGCAGAGAATGGTCTGAGGAGAGGGAATTGCTTCTACTCTAAGACAGTAAAAATAGGTTGAATAGGGCCAGCCACAGGACCAGAAATAAGGTTAACCGCTGAGAGAAAAGAACCAACCAGAATGGATAACCTCAGTGATGACAGAGACATATGAGACATGAGTCTGGATTATTCTTTTCTTTCATTGTCAATCCCTGGCTTCCTGCAGGATCAGCCAGAATGATTTACTCAGTAAAGATTATGTGCCAAAGAAAGAGCCAGGGAGGTAGATGTGATTGAGAAGAATTCAGTCCCAGGCTGTTTCCCAATAACTGTAGCTAAACAGGAGCCCCTTGACCACAGACGACTCCTAGAGGAGCATGGCGGCATGTGCTTTAGGCAGTGTTGCTCAGTGGTTCCCATAGTTGTCAAATCCCCCCGGTTCACACCATTTCTCTACTCCCCATCCTTCCTGTGGGATGCATTCCCTTGGACCAGAGCTCAGAAACTCAAATGCAGCTCTGGACCTAGAACTAGACAAATCTAAAGAGACCGTTGTCATACACATTCTCTACCTTAAAGATGAAGAAGTCAAGACCCAAAGGAGGAGAAATGATGGAATGGAGGCCATCCTTTGGATTTTTTCTAGAACAAAAGTGAAATACCATTTAAGAGCATTAATATTTAAACGAGAGAATGTACTTGAGCTTTTGAGTAAACCAGCTCATGGATGGTCAAGGTGAGCAGGAAGGAAAGGTCATTTCTCTCCTCACAGCAGGATGGGGTCAGTATACACCTCCTCTGTTTGAACTCATCCACATTTTACTCCCCCCTCCCTTTGTTGCAGGTGGTCTATAGTCTTCACATCTGAAACAACTGGATGGACAAACCTTTGGGAACTACAAGTCTGGGAGAGCTCCTTCAGGAGGAAAGAAAGGAAGGAGCTGTCCATGGTACATCAGCAAATAGTTAAAGTGAGCATGAAGCACTTGCAGGTTGGGGGCTAGATGGGCAAGCTTGCCCTAGAGAGCTAACATTCTTTCCTGGTACAGGAAGACTGGATAGTCTCCACCCTGGCCTGTGGGCCTCATCCCCTTGTCCTTCCACACTTCCATAGGTGTCTTTCGAACCCAAGCCCAGCTCAATTGTTACCTGCCTTCTCTGACCCTTCATCAATTTCCATGCTCCTAAGCACATCTCACAGCATTCACTGCCTGGTGCTGCTAGCCTCTGCCTGTGTCTATCTCCCTCAACAGCCCTGAAGTTTTCTGAGGAGGGGGGATACCTGCTGTTTGCGTTCCTGGCACCAGCAGAGGCCTAAGGCACAGTGCAGTGGCACATTGCTTAATTCTGAGAAATGGCTCATTGTGTCACTTCCTCTTTGCATAGATAGAGTGTATTTATGGTGTATTTATAAAATTAAGGTGTTATTAGATGATATAATCTTATAAAATCTCCTTCATAAGTATGGCCCATTTTGTTGAGTGAAATTTCATATAGTTCATGATCAGAGTTACAAAGTAAAATTATTGAAATCACACAACATTTACGTCCTCTCCTAGTTCTAGAGGCTTTCTTATGTTTTACCTGTATTCTCTCTCTCTCTCTCTCTCTCTCTCTCTCTCTCTCTCTCTCACACACACACACACACACACACAAATGCACACACTTATGCTTACACACCCACACATGCACACAAACACAAACATACCCGTGTGCACAGACACCCCATTCTCTGCCTCTGAAAGGCCTGCACAGCTAGGATAAGCACTACTGTAAGCCGATATACCCAGATATTGTGGCTAGGTCTTCATATGAAAAACCACAGCCCTGTGGAGTAGGATCTACCACCCAGCTTTATTTGTAGAGACTGATGGTCCAGAGCAGTCAGGCAACCATTCTGAGCTTCACAGAGAAAACTGCAGAATTAGATGGAGCTCTGCCCTGCCTAATCTGTGTCTCAGGCCTCTCCACAGACAATACTTTAAGCTAGCTTATTCAGCATGTCCTACTTACGGGAGCCCATGGTTTGAGGTTGTCAACACTATTGATGGTCTTGATGGAAAAATTTCCTAATTTTCTGGGATGCCCTAAAGTCACATACAGCCTAGACTAGGGCTTGACAGCTTCATCTCTCAGTGACATCTGCCTCTGCATATGGTCCCTACTCCACTGTTGGGTAAGCCACAGTATCAGTCTCTGCTCAGTCTGCCTCTGGCTGCCATGCAAAGACTTCTCTTGGATTTTGGGCCCAATTTCCTCATGATATCTATTGGATCTTACGTGATAAAGACAAAGACAAGATCTGCCTGCAATAAACACACAAGACAGAATTCTTCTGCATCCTGCCCAGGGATCAAGTAGATCTCAGCCGTATGAACGCCCAGCATTGGCTCTATCATTCTTCATACAATTTGCTGTGCCTTCGTTCACTTGCTCCTGTTGACATCATTATCTATAATGTTACTCTTTAAAGATCGAAACAACACCCATGTTAAGTTTGAAGTCATTTAGAAACCATTTCTGCTCCTACTTCCTTTACACAGCTTACTGTGTGGAGTCTCAGTGGCTAAGGGACACCTACTGTACATACATCACTGAGAACAGAGGTCAGGCTTAAAGAAGCAGAGTTTAGTTGGGGAGGAGAAGAGGCTGGGCTGGGCTGGGCTGAGAGAAGCAGCCACGTGAAGCCAGAGATGTGGCGATGGCACTGGAATGATCACAGCAACCTTCTAAGCAGTGTATCTTCCAAAGGAGCGGGAGCTCTTTTGCACTGGAATGCTGCAGTGGCAGGAAGAGGCTACCCCTGCAAAGGGAGCAAGGTGAGACTCCTAACTGTTCTGCATCCTGTTTTCTGAGTTTACAGCTTCACTTTCTCTACCAGGAAGAAGAAAGACGGTTCTCCTTCTAGAAGGGAGAACAAAATACTCATGGGAGGAAATGCAGCAACAAAGGGTAGAGCAGGGACTGAAGAAAAGGTCATCCAGAGACTGCCCCACCTGGGGATCCATCCCATATGCTGCCACCAAACCCAGTCACTATTGCTGATGCCAAGAAGCGCTTGCTGGCAGGAGCCTGATATGGATGTCTCCTGAGAGACTCTACCAGAGCCCTACTGATAGAGATGAGAATGATTGCAGCTAACCATCAGACTGAGCATGGGGACTCCAATAGAGGAGTTAGAGAAAGACTGAAGGAGCTGAAGAGGTTTGCATCCCCATAGGAAGAACAATATCAACCAACCAGACTCCCCTGAGCTCCCAGAGACTAAACCACCAACCAATGAATACACATAAGGGACCCATGACTCCAGCCACATATGTAGCAGAGGATGGCATTGTCCAGCATCAACAGGAGAAAAAGCCCTTGGTCCCGTGAAGACTCATTTCCCCAATGCAGGGGAATGCCAGGGCATAGAAGTTGGAGTGGGTGGGTGAGAGGGGGAGCATCCTCATAGAAGCAGGGTTGGGGGAGGGAGTCTGGGAGAAGGGGGAAGGGAATAACATTTGAAATGTAAGTACATAAAATATCCAAGAAAAATAAAATTAGAAAACTATACCTTCAACTTGGACCTGGTGTGCCAGAGAGATAAATGGTCCAAGGGAGATGGAGATACTCCAGGCCCATCTGGAAAGGCTCTGAAAAGCCAAACGATTTTCAATACAGAGAGAGGCTGCGTGAGAGATGTCCAAAAGGAAGGAGACTGGAAATAAGGCCACTGCAAGTATCTACATTTTCCTAACAGCCAGGATGCTTCAGATGCCAAAACTGCCTACGCAGGTGATGGATCGCTCCAGCCCCAGAAATGAGACTCTGTGACACAATTAACCTCTTGATGAGCGATTTCTCTCAGTTAAATGTTTGTTGACAGGTGGCAGAACCTGGACAACTCGGAAACTTGACTGACAGCTGGAGAAGAGGCCGCGGAGCCCATCCCCCCTCTCACTCCATCTTCCCACCCCCTCTTCTCCAAACCCTTCTGGGCACCGAGCACTTGTCTCCAGTGAACATTGTTCGCTCCCTCACTTCTGTTGGAATGGAGACCTCTCCTATCCTCCTTATGTGCCCTCGGAGGTCACAGTACATGTTTTCAAACCGGTGTGTAGAAGTCCTCAAGGCTGAGAGAGCTCCAGCTTGTATTGATTGGCTTGGTTTGCCCCCGTTAGCTTGTAGAGGTGTGACAAATACTTCTGTACGAATGGTTACGTCAGTAATCACAGAACAATGAGTCAGGCCCAGTAGTTATCCACCTTTGGCACGTTAATGTGGGGGCTTCTGGTATAAAAGCACATTTAAAGAAATTAAATTACTTGAGATAACACTAAACCAGTCACCCCAAAGCTACTTTGCAACCACCACTGTAGTACACAAAATATCTTGCTGTCTCTATAAAAGCGTGCAAAGCCACTGCTCTGTTCACTGGGTGGAATTATTATATGCCATTAAGACTGCTCTCCCACAGGGCTGGGGGCGGAGTTCCATGGCACAGATCTGTCTGGTATTTGCAATGCCCCTGAGTCCAACCATTAGCACCACAAACAAAAAAAACAAGGGGCAGAGGTCTCCCATATCCTAATGAACATGGGTACCTCAGGAGGCAGGTCACATCACCCTGGTCTTATACAAGTTAGTCCCAGGTTATCACACCTACTGTGTAAGAAGCTTGGTCCTGGTCAGCACTGCACTTGTTGGCCATCATCTAAATATTGGGAGAGACATCAATAAAGTCCCCTTAGGGAATAAACCACCCATTGTGCTGGCTCTCAGAGGATACACAGGGAAGAATGAGAGAAGTTGCTTTGTGCTGGAGCAAGAAGGGCTCTTCCAGAATTCCATGACCATGTCCCCCAAGGTAAGGAGGGCAGCAAACATCCTGGTAGAATTCACTGAGTTGGAAAGAAAAAGAAACTTTTATATGGATTTTTCTGGAGAACAAAAGAAAATCGCTGTGTTTAGGATCACTGTGACAATTCTCCACTAATGCTCTTTCTCACAACCAAGGGGGTCATTCTTGCAGGGAATAAGTCAGTGTTGAGAAGGTCTACATGTTTGCTTCATGCCTATGTGTGATGGAAAAGGTATTGGGAACCACACGGGTCCTAGGGAGTAAGAAGCATAGATTTGTGGGTTTGAATCAGGCTACATCTTAGAAGGTAAGAAGAAAGGGGATTTTATGATTTTCAGTGAGACCACACAACACAGGATACTAGAGTATATCAAGAAGATGAGACACAATACCTGAGTGTCCCCTACAGAAGATTCCATTCAAGGCAGTTACTGGGAGAGGGAGCTATTACTGTGAAGCCCGGTCCATGAGACATCTGGAGCAGGCTCACCTAAGTGGACGTTCAGAAGGTAGGTTCTACCCCAGTGAACGTGATTGTTGGGAGGAGGGCGGTAATGGGGGAGGATGGGGAGGGGAACACCCATATAGAAGGGGAGAGGGAGGGGTCAGGGGGATGTTGGCCCAGAAACCGGGAAAGGGAATAACAATCGAAATGTAAATAAGAAATACCCAAGTTAATAAAGGTGGAAAAAAAAAAAGAAGGTGGGTTCTATGTCCAAGGAGACTAATCCGTCAGCAACACGTTGTTGCACGGCTGCTGGATAATTGAATTTCTTGTGGCTAGCTCCCTAGAATCCTGTGTGCTCTGAACTTTGGAACCTCATGCCTTATGTCTTAGGAGGTAAGGGGATTTTTTTTGGGGGGGAGGGAGCGATATTAAGACTCTGAAAATAAAAGACTCTGATAGATGCTTTAAACCTATTATTGCTCTGGGAAGTTACTTAATCACTCTGATCCTTAGATTTTTCCCATGGGAAAAAGACATAGTCATTATTATCATTATTGTCATCATCACCACCATCACCACCATCACCACCATCACCATCATCACCACCATCACCATCATCACCATCATATCACCATCACTATGGTCATTAAGCATTATTAGATATATTAGGCGAAAGGTTTTTTTTGTGAAGTGTTGAGTGCAGTGTCTGGCATATGATAGCAACTGAAATTATTATGTAGTAACTGTCACAGGCCCTTTGAGAAAATGAAAGGAATCATATGGAATATAGCAGGCAGCAAGTAACTGGCTAGATCATATGCCCAGAACCCTCCTGAGGAAGACACTTTAATGATACCTTCCACATTTATTTTCATAATGGAGAAATCATATCTCCACACTTTTTCTCAACAGTTTATGTGGTTCTCCAGTTTCTGGGAGTCAGTGAATGTCTGCTCCAGAGACTGGTTAGGTGTAATCAGAAACCTGGGCCTTAGTAACTCAAGGAGGGAGATGGTACCCACCTTCCAGTGACATAATGAAGAAGGAGCCCAAGTAAGGTGCTTATTGGATATCTGACAGATAAATGCTTGTTACAATGTAACTTTTAGTGATGGGGAAAGACATAAGAGAGATTAGGCATGAGTGGTCAACAAACATTCTATACGTGCGTGTATGTGATTGTCAAAGTAGTAGTTTTTAATGGAATAAGGCTTCAAAGCAATTGATCTCTCTCAAACTCATGAGATTTGGGATCTTCTTAAGTGTCTACTGCTGTCCATGGATCTGTGAACCATGACTTTCCTACAGGGAGCTTGTTGGTATGATGACACTTAATTCTGTCAACTTGACACAGTGTAGAATCACCGGGGTGGGAGTCTCACTGATGAATTGTCTTGGTTGACCTGCGGGCATGTCTCGATTATGTTAGTTGATGTGGGGAGACCCAGCCCCAAAGTGGGTGGCACCATTTCCTAGAGTGAACCCATGAAAAAGATGAAAAGTGAGCTGTATTATGCAGATGCCCATTCTTCTCTCTGTGCTTTTCACCGCAGATGTGATCAATTGCTTCAGGTTCCTGTCCTGACTTGCTCTCAATGACAAACTCTAACCCAGGCTTGCAAGCCAAATTATACCCTTTCTCCCTTGAAGTTGCTTGGCAAATTTTATCGCAATAACAGGAAACGAAATGGAGGCAATGCTTAGAGTAAGATATCACCCAACATTAGAAAGCTTAAGGCAGGAGGTTTCTAGTTTGAAGCTAACCTGAACTTCACTGTGATACTTGGTTTAAAAAGAAAAAGAATCATCAAGAAGTAGCTTATTGTATGATTAACACCATGAGTAGTATGTGGTATACACCAGGACTTCAGGAGAGGGATACAGCAAAGCATTTTTCAGGTACCAGGAATACACATCTAAATAATAAGGATCTTGAATAGAGAGAGCTGAGATAGAGCCAAGATGGACAGACAAATGCATAATGCGTATATGGGCAAATGCCAGGTGTTTGGAGGGTGGAATAGAAGGGCTACCTACCAAAGTCATCTGTGTCACCCAGGGCAGGGATGTTGTAATCAAGGCCACCACAGAGAGTGCATGTGCACACAGGACTGTGACCTCCAGAAGACAGGGGTGAGGTGACAGAGCAGATAAGGAAGAAGAGTGAGACAAAGTCAATCAGACCACTCCCACTCTCTTCTTGCTCAGCATGTAGGGAACTGGGAGAGAAAGGACATTGGGAATGAAGGACCCATCATAACCCTGCACCTATCCCAGAGTTCCTCTGGCTTCCACTACTCACTGCTGTGGCCACTGCTAACCCAAAGCTTTCATTCTCAACTTGGCTCACTGTGTGCATTAGAGATGCTAACTAAGAAGGGGCTGGGAGCAGGAAGGGGTGGGAAGAGAACGCTTGTGAGGAATGAAAGACAAATAGAAAGAGAACCCTCAGGCGACTGGGGCCCTGGTGGTTCGGAGTAACCCAAAGGATGGATGGATGGGTACCTGTAGACCATCAGCCCTCGGCCTCTGTGATTTTGGTGTGCTTCCACAAGTGTCCGAACTATAAGCACTGCCTATACGATCCTTAGAAATATTATAAGTATTTTTTTATTCACAAAGCCAGTCACTAGTTTATTTACTCAAGAGTATTTACTGGATCTTCCTATATACCATGTGCCATTCATGTGTTGGAAACATAAACGTGAACAAGATAAATGTAATGTCTTTCTTAAAAAAAAAAAACGCCCGACACACGTTCTTTAAATGCACTTATCCTTTGACAATTTCACACATGTATACAGTGTGTTTTGATCCTACCCACCCAGCTCCCCTCCTCCTACTTCTAGATATCTTCTCTTCTGTATCTGCCCCATCAGTTTCATGTCTTCTTCTCATTTTTAATATATTTAATTAATTTATTTTTAGTAATCTTCTGAGTCTCAGTGCACATGGTATAGAGTAATCCACTGGGACACTGGGACTATAGCCACCCCTGAAGAAGCTGCGTCTCCCTCTCCAGCTGGTTTATTAAAATCGGATCTGTAGTTGTGCATGGTGTGTGTGTGTGTGTGTGTGTGTGTGTGTTATGCACATGAGTGTGTATGGGTGCAAGGCTAGAGGAAGACATTGGGTGTCCTGCTTTGTCTCTTGCTATCTTACTCCCTTGAGACAGGGTCTCACACTGAACCTGGAGCTAGGCTGGCAGCCAATGAGCCCCAGTCATCCTTCTGTCTCAGCTTCCCCACGGATCGGGGGTTACAGATACACAAGTGATCATGCTTAGCCTTTTATATGGGATCTGGGGACTTGAACACAGGTCCTCGTTCTTGTGCAGCAAAGTCCCTTACCAGCTGAGCCATCTCCCTGTCTTTGAATGCTGTAGTTTTACATCATGCTGGGCATTGCCAAAAACTAGAAAATAAGTTTTTGAGACATAGCCCCTGCCTTCAGTGGAAATAATAATGCAGTCGGTTGCTCTCTGTGAGTAATCCCAGTGAACGTTCATTTCCTTTTACTCTGTGTCTGTGTGTGTCCATCCTTGGCCCACTCAGCATCCTCAACCAGGTAGTTGTCATTATCTGGATGTTCACATACTATTTTCCCTTGTGAGAAGCCAGTGTCAGCTGCTGGACTGTCAATCTCGTTGGCTTCACAGGGCCACCATTGGTTTAGTTCACGGTTCTGTGCAACCTGGACGGGCCTCAGCTAGGGAACGCTTCTGGTCTTGGTTGGGTTCATTCGAGAACCTGCAGACAGGTGCTGATTGGCTAGGCAGCTGCACTTCTGGAGGTTCGATGGGTGTGACTTGAACATTAGTTAGATGGGGTTGACTAGACAATTTGGTCTCTTACCTGACAGATTGGCCTGAGCTTGTTCCCTTGGTAACCTGGAGGAGCTCTTAGAGAAGAATGGAAATTGACAATGTCTCCTGAAGATGAGGCTCGGGTCAGGCACATGACTGCAGCTATAGTTAACCAGCAGAATCATATGCGTTACAGGATAGGGTACCGTGCTACATGCACATTTTTATATCCTTAGAGGCTAGGGGCAAGCTGGTACTTACTGATGCTATCAGAGCAAAAAGCCAGTTCTGGGAAGCAGGGAGGGATTCTTCAAGGAAGGACATTTAAAGTTGAGGTTTGAAGACTAAATAGGGGTTAGCTAAGTGGAGATCCTTACGGTTAGAGAGAGTGGAGGTATGTAGACGTTCCTGGAGCTGGAAGGAGTCTGGGATTTTCCAGGAAGATGGGTAGTGATAAGGTGAGCAAGGACCTGGGCTAGGGACTGGGTGGGGAAATGACATTTAAGGTTCAGGAGGCCAGCATAGCTGAGAGCCCTGTAAGCCTTGATAAGGAATTTGGACGCCGTCCTAAGAGCGCTGAGAAGTCATTAGAGACTTTTAAAGCAGAGGCGAGAAGTGATGAGGCCCATGCTTCTAAGTGATCGCTTTGACTGGGATATACAGAATAGATTAGAGGAAATGAGAGGAAATGGGAGGAAAATGAAGCCCTCTCTTAAATTGGCAAAGCACTAGCAAGACTAGAGGGTCACCTGCTTTAGGAGTGTGATTTGGGACAGAGTTCCCAACCCAGCACTTTCTGCTGAGAGCTGTCAGGAAGAGGAGGTGGAAGGGGCCTCTGGGGAGCCCACCCATCTGCTCAATAGTGTGGAACTCCTGCGAGTACCTCAGCCATGAGGAACAAGGGATGGCTCATAGATTCAGATTCATTCTGCGTTTCTATTAGCAGAACTAATCATTTGCCTTTAAGTAAGATGTCTCGTCTTCATTAAAGCAATAGCCAAGAATAAGCAAAGAGAAATTTCTAGAACATTCAGAGCTAATAATGTTTCATTCTCCATCAACAATGAGGCTAATCAAACTCTTACCCTTGTAGATACTGAGTGACCGTTACTGTTTATCAAGCATCTGCTTTGTGCCTGGCCACTTGTATGATTAATATACTATGGTGCTTCTGAGGACCTCCCTACTGAGACTAGAGAAGCATGTCATTTACGCATGGTGTTGTGAGGAACATCTAATTCAGCACCCATGTATCTGTCAGCCTTTGCCTATATCTCGCAGAGGGCCAGGTATGGGGACGTTCTTGGTTTTGTCTTATTTCTTCTTCCACCACCCCTCTGAGATGGCTGACATTAGCATCTGCTCTTTACTGATACAGAAGGGCAAAGGTCAAAACAGACACACAGCTTATCCAAGACCACACCGCCAGGGCACAGCCCTAGCCTCCTAGCTCTCATTCTTCTCTCTCTCTCTCTCTCTCTCTCTCTCTCTCTCTCTCTCTCTCTCTCTCTCTCTCTTCCTCCTCCTCCTTCTCCTCCCCCTCCTCTCTCTTATCACTGGCTATTTTTTATTTACATTTCAAATGTTATTCCCTTTCCTGGTTTCCTGTCCATAAACTCCCCCTCCCCCTTCTTCTATAAGGGTGTTCCCCTCCCCAACTATCCCCCTTTTTGTCTCCCTGCCATGACATTCCCCTATGCTGGGAGATTCAGCCTTGGCAGGACTAAGGGCTTCTCTTCCCACTGGTGCCCAACAAGGCATTCTCTGCTACATATGCAGCTGGAGCCATGAGTCTGCCCATGTGTACTCTTAGGGTAGTGGTTTAGTCCTTGGGAGCTCTGGTTGGTTGGTATTGTTGTTCTTACGGGGTTGCAAGCCCCTTCAGCTCCTTCAATTCTTTCTCTGACACCTTCAATGGGGACCCCATTCTCAGTTCAATGGTTTGCTGCTAGAATTCTCTGTATTTGTCACACTCTGGCTGTGCCTCTCAGGATATGGTTATATCAGGCTCCTGTCAGCATGCACTTCTTAGCTTCATCAATATTCTCTTTATAAAACTAGGTTGTCTTTGTTTTTAAAGATTTATTTAATTTTTGTCTCTGTGTCTGTGTGCATGTAAGCACATGTGTATGTATTTTCCCTGTGGAGACCAGAAGAGGGCACTGGGAATTGAACTTGGGTTCTGTGGAAAAGCATTTCTCCATCCCTGATATTACATTTTCTAGAAAATGGATTTTTCTTAAACAAGTATGTCCTTATTTTTGATAGTCCTACACTTAGAAAAAAAACCTCCCCCTACCTTCCTCTGTTCTTTTTTGAGTCAACTGGAAGTGCCTAGAAGCCTTAAGCCACCATCCTAAATCCAGCCCAGCACTGGCAGTTGTTCAGAACATCACACTTGATCTTTGCTGGTTCTCCCCAGCAGGGGCACCAGTTTCAGCCTCCATCATACCTAAACCATGCCGTGTATTGGGTCTCCATGCAGCCTGTCTCTCTGTAGCATTTACTTAGGGAGGAGTCATCTCCCATCTCAGAACAATGGCTGACTAGTTTATGCTCTCCAGGTGTTTTAGCTGCCCCTAGGAACCTGATCCTGACACCACTGCTACACCAGATCTTTAGTCCCAGCTCAGGGGAGGCTGGGCTACAGCTCCTCAGCCAACAGCATCAGTAAGAATAATGAACTGCTTTGGGGGAGCTCAGAGCTTTCTGATCAAGAAAGAGTAGGGCTGTCCCAGTGACAGATCCAAATGTCCCCTTTTCCCAGTGACATTCACTTCCCTGCCCAGGTCTGCCTATGCCTTCACACAGATTTGAGAAGGCAAAGGGGTCAGAGAGAGGAGAGAAGCCATCTAGTGGACCAGAAGAGGTCACTGAAATGTCAATGTTATCATGAGACTGTGCTTACAAGTTGATTTTCTGGATCACATTGAAACCCCCTTGGGCCCATATCATCTATATCATGAGTGTGCTCATGTTGAGGATAGAAATAGATGCTTATTTAATGAGATTCGTGTAAATGTTAAAGGAGTCAGCAGGTAGATCAAGGACCTAGCAAAGTATTTGGCAGAAAAAGACAAGTGTCGTACCAATACAGATCCAGTTGTGAGTTTTGAATGAAATATTACAGTGAATGGGCTATTGTTATACTTAAAGACACTAGTCAGAACTTATTCTTGGTAAAGCATTAGCTAAGTACTATTAAAAACATTAGCAGGAGCCTTTGTGCGGGTCCTGGTGTTCTCTCTAAGGTAGACGTTCTCAACCTGTGAGTTGCGATCCCTCTGGGAGTCAAATGACCCTTTCACCAGGGTTACATATCAGATATCCTGCATAAAAGACATTTGCATTACAATGCAATATAGCAAAATAGCACTTATTAAGTAGAAACAAAATTTTATGGTGGGGGTCACCACAACATGAGGAAGTGTATTAAAGGGTCATTAGGAAGGCCGCGGGCTCTAGGGTATCTTTCAGGTTTTAAATAGTAAAGTCACCAAACAGGTCAGTTCCTAAAATTGAAAAAAGAATGGGAGGCCCACCTCCACTCTGCTCTTGTGTCCCCAAAGCCAGAAAAAGAACTGGAGAGAATAAGGGATGGGGACAAGAAGAAGCATTCAGAAGACAGGAAACAGTGGGCAGAGGCAGGTGTCTATTGTGTCTGCTGCCTCCAAATCAGATCTGTGCACTGGTTCTGGTGTGAATATGGGTTGGGGGAGCACAGCTGATGTGAGAAGCAGAGAAGAGTCAGGGGAGAGAGAGAGAGAGAGAGAGAGAGAGAGAGAGAGAGAGAGAGAGAGAGAGAGAGGAGAAAAAGAGAAGATGGAAGAATGTTGCAGCTTGAAAGTATCCCCCAGATGTCCACATGTAGAGATCCTGTTACTCATGCAAGGGTTCTGGAAGTGTTAGATAATGGGGGTAGCATCTTCACAAGCAGATGAAGGCCATCATGGGAGTGGTCCTTTACACCATGAAAGTGCTTAGTTCTGTTTTACACGTTCATTTGCCCTTTAGCCTTTCTTTTTCAATCTCTCCCCTTAGGATGATTGCAGCAGGAGACTCCCATCAAATACTGACACCAAGTACCAACAAAGACTAACCAGGCTCTATAGCTGTGAGTCAAGTATAATTCTGTTGATCAGATGTTCCCAGTTTCAGGTATTCTGTCATAGTCATTTGAAATGGACTAAGACAGAACCCAGGAAGAGGGAATAAGGAAAATGAAGAGGGAATGAAAAGGAAAGAGGGTAAGAGTAGAAAAGAAAAGAAAAGAAAAGAAAAGAAAAGAAAAGAAAAGGAAAGAAAAGAGACACAAGAATAAGCCAAGTAGAATCAAAGAGATGCAGAGATGGAGGACACTAGGGGAAACATAGGAGCTGGGCTCCCAGAGAATCTCAGTGCCCATCACTTTGTTCCTGGGGCTGCCTTCCTCCCTCTTCCCATCTTCACAGAGCCCCAATGTTAGACTCACACTGGGTCTACACTTGTCAGAGCATCTTTAAAGTTTTGATGACTAAAAACATGAGCAGCAGAGGATGTGTGGATGTGTAGTTTCTTCTTGTTCTTCTTGTTCTTGTTCTTCTTGTTCTTGTTCTTCTTGTTGTTGTTCTTGTTCTTCTTGTTCTTGTTCTTCCTGTTCTTGTTCTTGTTCTTGTTCTTCTTGTTGCTGTTCTTGTTCTTCTTGTTCTTGTTCTTCCTGTTCTTGTTCTTGTTCTTCTTGTTCTTGTTCTTCCTGTTCTTGTTCTTGTTCTTGTTCTTCTTGTTGCTGTTCTTGTTCTTCTTGTTCTTGTTCTTCCTGTTCTTGTTCTTGTTCTTCTTGTTCTTGTTCTTCCTGTTCTTGTTCTTGTTCTTCTTGTTTCTGTTCTTGTTCTTCTTGTTTCTGTTCTTGTTCTTCTTGTTCTTGTTCTTCCTGTTCTTGTTCTTGTTCTTCTTGTTGCTGTTCTTGTTCTTCTTGTTCTTGTTCTTCCTGTTCTTGTTCTTGTTCTTCTTGTTGCTGTTCTTGTTCTTCTTGTTGTTGTTCTTGTTGTTCTTGTTCTTGTTCTTCTTGTTCTTTTTGTTGTTGTTGTTCTTGTTGTTGTTGTTGTTGTTGCTCTTCTTCCTCTTCCCCTTCCTCTTCCTCTTCCTCTTCCTCTTCCTCTTCCTCTTCCTCTTCTTCTTCTTCTTCTTCTTCTTCTTCTTCTTCTTCTTCTTCTTCTTCTTCTTCTTCTTCCCCTTCCCCTCTCCTCCCCTCCTTCTCCTCCTCTTCTTCCTCCTGCTGCTCTTCTTCTTTCTGTAAGATTTGCTTATTTTATGTATGTGAGTACACTGTCACTGACTTCAGACACACAAGAAAAGAGATCTTAACGAGTCTCACACTGCATATCCTGACGTTAGCTGCTCTATATTGATAGTCGTCACAATACAAAAGAAAAGGCCTGGTCCTTCTTTCCTGTTGTTCCCTCCTCCAGTGAGCTATGTCTGAGTGGGCTATGGAAAACTGACCAATGTCTTTGTCAAACTGGATCCAACTGGTCCCAATTGGTTTTCTATCCTCCCTGGAATTAATCCCACCAATTCTCCCAAAGTACCTGCCTCTTGTGCAGTGTCAATCACAGACTGTGTAGATAGATGTTACTGGCTTGGCAGCCCAGGCACAAGTGTCCCAAGATTGGGACACGGGATGACTAGGAGATGCTCAGCATGTGCTTTGGGGACAGGAATCCTCCTGGGCTCTCCCTGTTTTGGGAAGAGCGGTGATATTCTCATTCCATACAAAATACCAAAGATTATATGAGTCCACAGTACTTGAACTGAAAGTCATTCTTATTAGAGAAGGGCAGATGTTGGAGGTCTGGTAAAAATAAGTGATTTTCAGTCATCCTGAAGCCCCACTTAATTTGTGTGACTTAGCCCTGGCAGTCTTCTCCCTGATGCTTCTCTCAGCTTCTCTTTCACACAACATAGGGCTCCAATGTTCCTCTTTCTTGCCTTTTAGTTTTTCAACATGAAGAGGGGAATTATAACCTTGAGGTAGGAGGATGAAGATGGTTCTCATAGTGGGTACATTTAAAGATCTTCGGGGAATCACCAGGCCTCAGATGAAAGGGCTTTGGAGCTAGAGAGATGGCGAATGACATGTATGTAGAGATTGCAGAGTTTTTCATTTTTCTGAAGACAAAGACAATATTTCTTTCCCCAGCACATATCACAGGACCTGCTGAGGAGGGGACCAAAGAGTGTCACCATCTACCCCAGTCTTTCCTTCAGTGGGAAGATGATAAGCTGTCTGGAGTTTTAACTCTCTTGTATCTGCTTCTGAGAGTGTAAATGGCCAAAGTCTACATGTGACCAAGAAGGGAAGGGAAACATCTAGAATAATAACTCCTAGTCTAGACAGCGTTACGTCTTCTAACAAATAATGGAAATTAATCAATCATTTTCTTATTTTAGTTGTTATTTGGTAAATCTAGTTGATTGACCCTTTAATGATAATTTTTAAAAAGAGAGAATGCTTTTCTGTGAAAGCACTGGCTTTCCTAGTATGGGAAACGGGCTGTAGTGCTCCCTTAGTCCTGAGATGCTGTAGTTCTTGTTATATCTACTTCATTTCTGCTTCTTAGTCTCAGAGACTGCACCCTTCTCTCTGTGCAAGCATTTACTGATCAGTGGTCTCAGTTGCTGGATATGAGGGGAGGCATTTGAAACCTGGAAAATATTTTTAGCATTGCCAATAGTTCTGAAACCTCAGAGTTCAGTGAGATGTGGGCACAAAGTGAAGCCACAACGTGAAGCTGGCTAAGGAGTTCAGACTCTGTCTTCCAGATGAGGAGAAGTAAAGCATTGTTAAGCAGGGAGATGGTAGTCAGGCTTGCTAAGTAGAAGGTCACTAAGCTTAGTGTGGAGACAGATTGGAAAAGGTTTGTAAGATAAAACTGAAGAGCTGCCAAGAGACAGAAGGAATGGAGCAAGACGTTGAAGGTAGAGGGCTGTGGGACACAATCGGAACACACAAAGGGAGTGAGAGCCATCAGCCTTCAACCTACACAGCCTTTAAGAGACTTGGTCAAGGGTTGGGGAGATGGCTTAGTCATTGAGGTGTTAATCTTGTAAGCATGAGAATCTGGGTTTGATCCCCAGAACCCACATAAACAAAGCCAAGTATGGTGTAATCCCAGGATTGGGGAGGCAGAGATAAAAGGATTTTTGGTGCTTTCTGGCCAGGCAGCTTAACCTATTTAATGAATTTCAGGCCAATGAGAGATCCTGCATCATAATAAAGGAACAAATTAATGAATGAATCAATGAATGAGTAAATAAGTGGATGATGCCTGAAGAACAACACCTCTTGTCTTTGTCCTCCATGTGCATGTGCACACATGTACAGCGATATATATACAAACACAGGGATCCATATTCACACATACAAACAAAGCAACTGGACCCCAACAAAACAACACATTCCTCCTCACCCACAAAGCTGTATTTTATTCAGCAATCATTAATAACTGATTGGATTCCGGCTTATCCATTTTACAGCTCCTGTCTCCCACAACTTTTTTTTGGTTCTGGTAACAATTCTATTGGTGCATAAGAGGCACATTATAAATACATTTTATATCACCCACTGTATTTTAAGTAAATTTGAGACATCTCTGATTAGGTGCCTTTCCAACGATAGCCTTGTTCAGACAGATAATTGCATACTGATTTTTTTTTATTTTGTTTTGTTATTCTTCCTCCAGCTTCGTTCTCTTCCCCTTTGGCAAAGCTACAATCTTGCATACACACGTCAGTGGATAAAAACCCTTGAAAGTAACTCTTCAGAAGAATTCTAATTTACTTTTTAATCTGGGTTCGGAAAATTTGCCAGAAAATTTCCACAGACAAGCACTGCCATTTCTTAGTACTTGTCACACACCGGGGCTAGGCTTTGGCTCCGGATGGAGCTAATGTAATAGGGGACAGATCTTCTGATACATTATTTATTCGATACAATCCCACCCAGATAAGATCTATGGGCAGGAGAGGAAAAAGTGTGACCTTATCCTTCACCCACAGACAAGTAAGGAATCTTCCCTTTTGCTTGTTTAAGGGACCTTCCTTTCTCTGTGCTTGCGAAGGCTCAGCTCCTCTGAGAGCCCAGGGACTGTCGTCCCACAGAGATTTAGCTTGGGCTGTGACTTTCCCCCCAAGAACTATACCAAACCTTACCGTTTGCTAGTGTTTGACCTTAAAATTATTCCCAAGGATTCTCTCTTAAAGACAAAGACCAGAGTGACAATCAGCACAAATAAATCCAACATTCATGTAAAGTGGCCCCACTTTGGGGGAAGAATATGGAAATAGGCCAACTGATGTCCTCATCTACTGCCTGGATACCCCAGCATCTTCCTTGTCTGTAGAATGAGGGGGTGTGTGTGTTTATGACTCTGCCTGTGGAAACCTCAGTGCTTTAGGAAGAACTGAGTTGCAAATCTAGGTTTTGAAGTTCTGCTGTTGTTGTGTTCTTGCTGGATAATTTCCCGGAAAGTAATATATTCCAGCTCCTGCTCCCTCGTGTGTGCACAGGAGGTGCTACTCCGTCTTTTTCACCTGGTGGAGTTATTACAAGGATAATGAATAGAGACGCTTTGAAAATGGGGATGAACCATATACATGTGGAATTAATTGTGAATTGATGATTAATTAGTGAACATACATTATGGAGTATTTGTAGAACTCAGCGGGAGAACAGAGGCTCGGATCGGTCCGCGACACTTCCCCACTCCCAGATGCCGGGTGTTTAATGAACATGGCTGCTTACTCCATGAAGCTTGAACCCACATGATGTTAACTAAGTCAATATGGCAAGGAGGTCACAAAATTTCCACAGCAGCAAAAGGTTTCTGAGTGAACAATGAACAAAAAGTAATTACAAAACTAAACACATGAGCTGAATCTGAGAGGGTCTTCCGGCAGCACCCGTCGATGTTTCACCATGCAATGTCAGCTCAGCCTTGGTTCTAGCCATGCAAGCACCCATGATTTGAGCCATGCATGCCGTCATGTCATGCAAGTCTGCCAGTGCTACCCGGAATCCCTTGCATCTGACTCAAGACTATTTTATGTTAAGGTTCTTGGGAATTTTACTCTCTATACAGTTTTGTGCTTTTACAAAACCATAATGGCTTAATTATAGAAAACAAAGGCTTTTCTCAGCATTATCTCTCAGTAAGTAAATATCCAGTTACTATACCCTGGGCCATATGGAATAGACAGTTTGTCTGAAAAATTTACTGTTTGCGTTGATGAGCTAAGTTACATTTTTAAAAAGTCATTAAATAAAGTTGGCTTGGGTTTAGGAAAGAATTTCTAACAATTTCTGAAACGGCCCATACATATACTATCCTGTGCTATATGTTTAAGTGGGATTCTCAGCCTTAATGATTTTGAAATCAAATATTAATCAACTCTAAAAAATTTTTCATGATACTCTATGTTCTGCAGTATCAAATAGTCAACCAAGGTCTCATTCTTTATGTAATAATCCATAAGCACACATTTGGCAAAGCAATAACATGCAAGCTCACATTCAGTTTTACTAAAGGGTAAATTATCTTTTAAAAAGATTTTCTTTATTTTTATTTTGTGTATATGAGCACCTTTTGCTTGTGTGCACGTAAGTGTACCACATACACGTATGCTTTTAGTGCCCATGGAAGCCAGAAGCAGGATCTATTGGCAATGGAGACAGAATAGTTGTGAGCAGTCATGTGGGTGCTGGAAACTGAACTCTGATCCTCTGGGAGAGCAGCGAGTGCTGCTAGCTATTGACTCATCTCTCCAAATCCAAAATGGTTATCTTAAAGTCATTTTATATGACTTATTATCAGCAAATGTCTAGTTTGTATTTCTATCTTATATAATTTATATATTCAGAATGGCATGAAAAATGTCTCCAGGAGAGAAGATGGTGAGTGGTATGTTCCTAAAAGGCTCTTAAGTGGACAGTATCCAACAAAGGGATGTGCCTTGATTTTTTGATGTTCAATATATCTTGATTGAGAGCTCTTGGCAGATACCTTTGAAACCCACAGAGCTCCTAGGAACCACAAAACTGGAGTTCATCGTCTTCCCACTATGTCCTTTCAAAAAGAATACACACACACACACACACACACACACACACACACACACACACACACATATACATATATAAAATGTGTGTATGTATGTGGTATGTATGTATGTATGTATATAAAGGTAAAATATCTTCCTATGATGACCAGACATGGGCAGAAGATTTGGCTCAGCTGTGCGCACAGTGAAAGCCATAAGAATTTATATCCCTCATCCATAATATACCTCATGGCTTTGTGACAAGTCAGTAGTACAGTGATGTTCCATGTGCTAGGCCTTACTCATCCACCATCAGTTAAATTCTAAAAGACATTCTTGTTCTCTTCATTTATTGTTGTACCATTGGTCCCTGCCGCCATGTCTGCGATGTGGGAATGATTCCATGACTACCTACTGAATGGACAAATGAATGGATATTGATTTACTGATGCAACATACAGTGCTCACTGTTGTTGGTTGAAGAAAATGTGTTTAGGATAATTAAGAGTGTTCTGAGTCCTGAATCAACTTAGAAGACTTTGTCTCCTGCCAAGCCTCTACCTCGTCTGTTTCCAAGGCTTCTTTCTACCTTTGTTCCCCTTTTCCATCCTCTTGTCTTCCAGAATTTTCTATCCCTGTTGACCCTTGCAGGCTTTCTTTCCTCAGGTGTGACTGTTCCCAGCTAGTGAGATGGTGGTGACGCTTTGCCCAGAGTACTTTCTTTGGATCTCCCAGCTTTTTTGTGTCTCCTTCTCAGAGCTATGCCTCCTGTGGGAGGAGTAAATACAGAAAAATGACAACATGTACATTAATGCTCGTTAGAATGTCATCATTATACTCTGCAAATTGTCTGCCGAGGGGGTCCCTAAAGGACACTTAGAAACGAAGCAGCTGCTTCAAATTTGTTCCAGCTCACATCTTGAAGAAATGACATTGAGATAAATGCAGCTTTTCAGGCCAGAAGTAGGGGCACTTTGGAGAAGGAGGAGATAGAGAAGAAGAACCCCATATGTCCCCCAGAACATGCAGAAAAAACAAGGCAAAGTGTGGACAGAATCTGAGATATATGGGGAAGAGAAACAGGCACCATCATTGGGTTCCCTTGCTCTAACCAAGAGATTCTGTGACTATTTAAGGAGGCCATAAGCAAAGAAGCTAGTCCTTCAATTTTGGCAAGACAAGCCTTTGAAAGAATGGCTGGCCTCTTCATCAAAAATGAATGGATGGCTGCCTGGGTAAAATGCTTATTGCACAACCATGGGAACATAAGTTTGGATCCACATCTATCATGTAAAAATCTGAGTATCATAATACTACGTGCATATCATGGTACTGCATGCAGTAGTCCCAAAACTAGGCAGGCAGAGGCAGGTGTATCACTGGAACTCACTGGCCAGTCAGTCTAGAGGAATTAGCATTAACTTCTGCATACACACGCACAAGCACTTGGATACATATACATGCAGACAGCCAGAGACAAAGACACACACACACACACACACACACACACACACACACACACATACACACACACACACAGAGAGAGAGAGAGAGAGAGAGAGAGAGAGAGAGAGAGAGAAGACAAAGAAAGAAGGGCAGAGAGAGAAAAGAGAGAGACAGAAATAGAGACAAAGACAGAGAGACAAAGAGTCAGAGAGAGACAGAGACAGAGACAAACAAACAGTCAGAAAGGACAGACAGAAAGGACAGACAGAAAGGACAGACAGAGAGAGAAACAAACTGGACAACAGTGAAATAAGCATTAGTCTACTTCACCATTAGAGGTGACTAAGGAGAGATTTTTGAGGTAGTGAGGTGACATCCAAGTTCTGAACCTGAGTCTACCTGTAAAGCTATGAACAATGAATAGCAATGAACATCTCTTTGTTCTGTTCATTCACACAAGATGACTGAGCCTTAAAAGACTCATGGATGGCACATTGACCTGCTGCTCACGCTACACACTGTACACTCTGTTCAACAGCTAGGTTAGTAAGTGGTCCCGTATGCTGGTCAAGTGACTTAGCACCCTGTATCCCACCTCCCTGAAACAGCAGGTGACAGGGGTTGTGAGACATTCTAGAAATAACTTTAACTTTTATGTTTTATTCAAAATGGTAATTTGAGTCAAGACTATAAAATCACTTTTGGGTCCAACAGATTCATGCTGTCAACCTAACAAGTATGGTTTGGGATGCACTTTAAACCTACAGAGCTTTCTATGCATCCCCACAGGGAATTCTCAACACTGCCCTCTAAAATAATTGGGACAAGCACTATGATCCCTATTTTACAAATGAGAAGAGGGAGGATGAAGTTTTTAATTATTCACATAAAACATATACCTAGAGTATTAGTATAGCATGTACTTTGGTTAGATTGCCTTCAAGAAAGGAAAGGCACACAAAGAGATATCAAAATTCACACACAGGGAATGATACTCAACAAGCTGTCAATCCACTGATTTAGCGGACCAGAAATCACTAGAACATCTAAATACTAAGGATCAGAACTCAGCTCCCCTGGTTAGAGCACAGCAGCCTACTGACTGGGAAAGAACAGGGTGAATTCAGCCACCTCAGGAGCCTGCTGTCTCTAGTCATGAGTCAATGCCTATTTGACATATCAGCCAATCAGGTCCATGACAAGAATGAAGTATGCAGCATACAGGTCATAAACATAAACATGGATACAAGATCTGCATGACCTTTTGTGTTACCCCTCCTTCCTGTTGACCAGTCTCAACTCTTTGGGTAAGTTGGGAGATTGAGTCTCTCCACTTTCAAGGTTCCTGAGGCCTACTGGTCAACCTTCAGGCCAGGATTAAACACATGCAATCTTCTCTTCAAAATGATGACCTTTTGACCACACAGAGTACATCAAAGTATTTACTGCTGCTTTGTGAATGAAGGCCCAGGATATCTCTCCTCTCTCTCTCTCTCTCTCTCTCTCTCTCTCTCTCTCTCTCTCTCTCTCTTCTCCATCTCCAATCTCTTTTCTTTCACAGGAGTCAAAGTTGGACATAGAGATGCATGAACTTTATACTCTAGAGCCTTTTCTACTACAGCAATGAAAGGTGATTTTATATATGATTCTGTAGGAAAAAAACTTCTGTGGTGATCTATCAGATATGTTTATACCCCAAGGAGGGTACAAAGCTGCATCTTGTTCTCTTCCATGGAGAGTTTATGGTCTTGTGAGAAGGCAAAGACAGCAACATTCCTCAGGTATCAGTCTTTTGGTGAAGAGTAGAGATAGTAGTAATGGCTTCCTTTTATGGTTTATGTAACAGATAATGTGCATAAAGCATTTAGTACAATGCCTACATAGATAGCGCTCATTATTTATAGTACTAATTGCAATGAAACTAGAACTGTGGATGGGCTGTGCTATAGGAGAGCTGAAGGCAAAGAGCCCTTTCAAGATGTGACCTCCAATTTTTGAACTCCCTAGTCTGGAGAACCATAAGAAAAAAACCTTTTCCTCAAAACCTGTCCTGGTCTTGGGTATTCTGTCACAGCAACAGAAGACAAACTCAAGCGAACCAGAGCCATCTCTCTTCTAAGTGTTTTATAACTGGAGAAATTTGGTGAAAGAAAGAAGCACAGCTAATGATGGTTGTCATAGAAGAGATGCTTCTCACTAGAGGTACCGAGGGTGAGAAGGAACTCTCTGACCACCAGCTCCCAAGTGCTCAACACAATCTGCTGTTAGTGGAACAAGAGAAGCAGGGTTTCTGCCTCTCAGAACACTCCACTGGGGAAGACTACTTGAGTAGAGAGAAGGGAAGATAGCCCACTAATGCAGCTAGCTGCCTCTGAGCATGGTCATTTTTAGAGATTTGCCCAACAGAAACGGAGGGGAAGAAGTCGATTTGTGTCTGAGAGATTTGCCCCCTCCCATGTTCTGTTCATGATTGTATAACCTTGGGGAACGAGAAAAGGAAGATGATGAATCAATTTTCTATAAACCCACAAACTGGTCCAATTTTTAATGTGCTATGTCAGCAAGTCAATGAGAAATGAACTTGTTATGAGGTCTTGTAGACGAGATGAGTTCCGAGAGATAGGTTTTAAGTTGATGTGGAAGAAATGGAAAACCTGAGAAGACAGGGCGTGAGGCTCCCTCCTACACACATCCCCTCTATTCCCACAATGCCTAAGAGCCAATGCACTTCACAGGTGCACCTGTGCGGTTACACCGGTACCAAGAGAAGGTAACCAGGCAGAGGGTCCTACCATAGACCAAGATTAGAAAGTTGAGGTGAGTGAGCAGTTTCGTCTCACTGTCCTCTTTGATCAATATACCTCATCAAATATGATTATCTAGAAAGCTTACTGCTTAGAACTCATTTCTACAACTAAGGGATGAATGGTTATCTTTGCACACCCCCCCCCCCATTTAGGCAAAGGAGTTCTAAGGTCTAAGGTGAGGCTTGCAGGATGAGATACAGAAGTAGAGGTGGTGGGCTTGGGTGGCAGGAAGACAGGGTTTGCAAAAGCTTTGCTGTGGCAGAGCCAGGGGCAAGGGCGCAGGTGGACTTCGAATACACATATGCAGGTTTTGGAGAGCAAAGAACATTAGCATCACAACTCAACATCTTGGGCAAGAGGAGAGAGAAAGGAACAAGAGCCCATCGCTCAACAATTCTTTGCTTTAGAGAGCTGGCCCTTGAAGGAGCTGTTGTTTGCTAAGTGACACCACATGTGTTATGCAAAGGTGAATAAAAAAAATGACCATTTCTTTCACAGTCAAATGTAGGGAATGGACGAGTAAACAGGAAACAAACTCACTCTGGAACAAGTTCTGTGTCAAAGGTACAAATATTCAAGTGAGGAGTAAGCCTAGGGTAACTAGGAACTGGAGGTGCTTGCTTGTAGGGAAATTCTTGAAGCAATTAACCATTAATAAGGAGTTTGGTACAGTAGCAGAAGTTGTAGGAGTCCCTTTGCCTCACTGTATTTATGGATTCACTGTCCTGTCAGAGAAGTTATATTGGGGATTACATTTGCAAATTTCCCTCTTTTTGAGACCATTTCCATGAATCCATGAGGCAGAAGACTGAGGCACGGACTGTAAAATCCACTCTTTGCTTACTTTCCCTGAAAGGTGCCCAGTTCGGTGGCAGGGGAATTTTTTTTTTTGTCATCTAAATTCTTATTTTAATTTTCTGGAGCCTGTATTATCTTATCTCCTTTCTGCACTCATTGGGAAGGAGCTATTTGGATCTATCCTTCTCTGGGATCCCCAGGATGGGTCCTGTTCTCTCCTTTTCTCTCTGGTGCTAACTTCATGAGCCGTACATGGCATTTCTCAATCTTCCCTCATAGCCTACAGCTATCCATTCCCATTATTCTTTCGTACATTAAACAAATACTTGCTGAACAGCAGCCACATGCCTGGTCTGGAAGCTAGGAAGTCAACAGTGAAAAACAAAAGTCCGGTCCAGAGGGGGAGACAGCCCATAAGCAATTAAACAACTGAATGCTAGCATGCTGCCAGGCAGTCCAAAGTTCTCATTCGGAAGAGCAGCAGGGAGGGTTTATTCCAAGTATTGGGCAAAGGTTTGGAAGCTTGAGAACACCTCTTTGAGGAAGTAATACTAGAGCTAAGAAGAGACCTAAGTCAGAAGAGAAAGGAAAGCCAATAGTTGATGGGATGTGGTTCTAGATAACCCAGACAAAAATGAGGCCAGTCCCCCTACAATTGATAAACATATAGTAAGAGAATATGGTTATAGAGTAGTGAGAGAAAGGAGCTGTGCTTAACAATAAGATGGCTGGGTGCTTTAATCAAGGTTATTGAAGTCGTTAAAGCTGTGCGAGGGCTTTGGGTCTTGGTTCAGTTCATAGAGAAGCCTTTGAAGAGTTCGTAGCCACCGAGTTACAAGTTCCAGTACGTGTCTTTGCAATGTATTGCTAAAACTAGTTACAGTGAAGAAGTCTGGGCTCTAGCCGTCTAGTGGGCTAGGCTCAGCCATGTGTCAATTTATACCATTTTAAAAGATGATAATAAGGTGGGGGAGTTAGCACAGTGGATGAAGGATTTACTGTACAAGCCTGAGGACCAGAGTTCAGTTCCCTAGAACTCACATAACCCAGACGCAGTAGCATTAGCTCCTATAGTGAGATGGAAGGCAGAGATAGGAGATTCCCAAAAAGTTGAGGGTCACCTTTCCTGCCATATGCATCAAAGAACAACAAAAATCCTTATATCAAACTAGAAGGAGAAGACTAACACCCAAGACTGTCCTTTGACCTCCAAATGCATCCCATGGCATATGTGTGCCTACATGAGATAAAGTTTTTTTGAAAGATGAGTGATGACAAAAAATGGGGAAAGGATAATTAATTAAGATGCTACATTGGGAAGAACAGATGAAGGGGTTTAGGGACCCCAAGTCTGTCTTTGGAGTATTCACATGAGGCAGAGTTGGAGCAAAGGGCCATAGGAAAGTCAGTCTTGTTGATGGAAGAGCTAATAGAGCTTACTTAGATAAACAGATCTAAGTAATACAAATGGTAAAAGTCAAGAAAAAAAAAACAAGGTACTCAGAGAGCAACTTCATCACTAGTCACACTGTTCACTGACGTCAGACTGAGAGGGAAGGCACTTTTGACATGTGAGGGTGATGAACACAAAGTTGGAATTAAGAGATTTCTACCAGGCATCCAGTTGGTGATACAGTAGGTCTGGGAGTTACGGACACATGACTTTCCAAGGTTGAGTTTTAGGGACAAGATAAAATCACTCCCAATATAGCACTGCATACTAAGGAAAGCACATTCTCTAGCACAAAGTCTGGTGCAAAAAGGAGTCAGTCCTTGGGTGGGCTACAGAGGGAAACCATAACACCAGTGGAGACTTGGGTTCAGCTCAGGAAGACTGTCACAGACATAAGAATTTATATGTAAATGATGAGGAATGATGAAGAAAGAGGAACTCTGTCACCTCACAAAAACATGGACAAAAAGGACTTAAGACCCTGAATTGTTTATCCACTTTTTTTTATCCCAGGCAATCTCTTCATGGTGTCCTGGAATCTGTGAATAGTGGTTTCTCCATAACTCCTGGGTGAGTCTGAACAGAAGTAAAATGAGAAATGCCAGTGATCTGCATTTTCTAAAACACATGCCCTTGGTTTCTTGAGGTCATGTCAACTAGCTTGATAGCCCAAACCCTGACACTAATGCTAATTCCCTGCTTTCAGGAGTGTGAACCAGTAGTGGCCATTCCAACCAGGGTGACAGAAAGGAAGGCAGTCAGTTAGATCTACTGCAAATCTGTGGCCAGAGGTTGGAAACACCAAATCCAAGTCCTAGAAGAGCTCACAAAAAGATTCCAAGCTGAAAAGAAAATGACACCTCCCCCAGAGCAGAGAAAGATGGACACTAACACATAGGCAGAAAGAACAATCCATCTGCAGGCACTAGACAAACTGTAAGCTTGATGCCACCATTGGGCTGGTCAGGAAAAGCCATAGAAAAGTGGGTCTCAGAGGAGTCCCTAAGAATGCAGATCACTGACTTGACCACCGGAAGTGGTGGGGGAGAGACCGCCAGCCTGGATGGGAATCCATCAATTCAATGAAATGCCTCTGGGTGAGAGAGGCCCATTTACTCCTTATCATTATCCCTGATAATTCTGAATTGGAAGGTGATGGAAAAACCAAGCTGCAGCTCAATTCAGAGGGATGTGGAAAGGAGGAGAGAAGCACATCAGAAAACAAATTCATCTTCTCCACGCAGAGACAAAAGACTGGGGCTCAGGTTGGAGCTAGGAGGAGTGATCCTTCCAAGGCTAAGCTAGTTTTCAAGACATTCAGGTCAAGTGTTGATAAAAATCCCACTATTCACTGTTATATTAATGGCTTCTCCACTCTATGCAGATACGCAAACGCATTGCGTCTGTATTTGCATTTCCTTTTCTATTGGCCTCCAGCTCACTGAATTTCTCCCTTATCTGCCAAGAAATGTCTACTTCTAAGGTATTCTTTCATTTCCTCGTGCCATTGGCTGTCAAACGACTTAATAACTTGCCCATCATGGAAGTCAAATATAGTTTATTAAAAATGCATGTCTCACTCAATGAGATGCCCTTTGGCAGTCTTCGGACCTTGACGACTGCCTCGAAGCTTGGAAACACAGAATGGTCTTGGCTGGCCACCTGCATGGTCTTACTTTCTATTCCTGTTGGCTGGCCAGTGTGTCCTGGAGCGAAGAGTGAGCTGGCAGGTAGGAACTGTCCAAAAAAAGATGAAATGGGGACGGCACATATGAGTGAGTAAGTGGGAGTCAAGCTTCAGCACCCCCAAGTTCCTTGAGACATTTAAGCCACTGGGATGCCAAGAAAGGAATGACGATGGACCTGGAACTGGGGAAGAGGGAGGCAAAACGTGGCAGTGTGGCTGGAGTGGCTGTGTCAGATGGGTATTGGGATGATAAATCACGTCTGAGGTGGCTCACATAGCGTGGCTGCATCACTATTTACAGGGGCTAATGAGGCATCTGCAGTCACAAGTGCAGAGTCGGAATGTTGCTGAGGTGAAGAGGAAGTAAGAAGTCTGAGCTAAAAGGGGGGGGGCTCGTTATCTATCACAAGGAAGGGCAACACTAAAAAAATCACTCCATTGGCATAAGTGAACCTGTTTCCAAACCTATCATAGAGCAGCCACGCAGCCTCCTGGGTCCAGATTTCCATCTGCTCTTGAATTTTCTAGTCAGATCCTTCTCTAAGGCTCCAGCCTAACCTTTTCTTCATTGTTTTACACTCTATGAAAAGATGAAAAATACCTGTGCACATTTTGTTCTCTCCGGCATCTTTTGCTGCCTCTTCCGACCTGCAGACTTGACTGAGTTCCACCTTGGTCTCCTCTACTTGGGGCCAGTTAGCCCTTGCGTCTTCCACAGGAATATTCTCTCACTGCTTTCCCTTGCATTACTTCTGGTTTCCCACTAGGTTACCGTACCTTGGACTCAGTCTTACCTTCCCTTAGGTGTATGTAGCTCACGTCCAGCTTGCTCCAGAAAGAGGGAATAGGTGCCAGCCCTCCAAGCAGGTGGGCAGTGCTGGAGGAGGAAAAAGGAAGAAACTACGATGCTAAGGCAAGCATTGCTACTCTAGCAGAGGGCAAGCTGGGTGTACACAGGAGCAAGGGGATACTTAGCTGGAGGAGTGCATAGGAGCAGATACAAACAGCAGGAGAGGGATTGGATGGAGAAAAGCAGGGAAGGGAGCGGGTCATGAAACGGGACAAAAGGAAAGAAAGAAGGCTAAGGATGAAGAAATGAAGGAGACCGTGAAAGAAGGCCCAGAACCATAGAGAAAACCCTAAGAGAAAGCAAGGAGGAAGACACTAGGGTGGGCCCTTTGAAGGCTCAGAAAATCCACAGAAAAAGAAAGAAGAGGCAGAGGTAAGCGCCCAAAGACAGAAACATCAAGAAGAGAGGGAGAGAGAGAGGAAGAAAGTGGAGGGGGGGAGAGAGTGTTTCAGGACAGCAGATGGTCTGATAAAAAGATTGAGACAGGAGTGATAGGGGAATTGGAAGAGTAAAGATACTGTGATATTGACAGAATAGAGAGAAAAGGAGGTGCAGAGAGAGGAGGAGGAGGAGGAAGAGGAGGAGGAGGAGGAAGAGGAGGAGGAAGAAGAGGAGGAGGAGGAAGAAGAGGAGGAGGAGGAGGAGGAAGAAGAAGAGGAGGAGGAGGAAGAGGAGGAGGAGGAAGAAGAGGAGGAGGAGGAAGAGGAGGAGGAGGAAGAAGAAGAGGAGGAGGAGGAAGAGGAGGAGGAGGAAGAAGAAGAGGAGGAGGAAGAGGAGGAGGAGGAAGAAGAGGAGGAGGAGGAGGAGGAGGAGGAGGAGGAGGAGGAGGAGGGGGAGGAGACTTAAGGCAGAGAGTCAGCATGAAGTAGATTGGGCCCTGATGCTGAACTTTTGCCAATGTCAGCACCTGTGATCTTGCTATCCATTTTTTTTCACCATCACCAAGACAAGCTGAGAAAGCTCAACTTTATCTTTTCTTGATCATAGAATGTTCCATTCTGGTCTGTACCAAGGGTAACCCGAGTTTCTAAGTGAGCCTAATTAGAACAAGTCAGAGAAGGAAGCAGCACTGGGAAGATGCACCATTAAGGCTGAGAGATAGTTGGTTACCGACACCCTGCAGAGCTGGAAGAGACTCTTCCTTATATACTACTGTCACTCCTTAGGCGGGAGCCTCAGTGCCAAGTGCAACCATCTATTGTCTGGAGAATTCCAGGACTAGGCTGTCAGCCTGAAGAACCTTCCTTTCACCTCCTTTGCCTGCTTAAATGCCTGCTCAGAGATCTGCCTTGCCCACGACCTCACACAGGTGCAGACAAATCAACAACTTCAGACTCCTGAGAAGCTGGGGTCAAGCTGGGTGACTGGGGTGAGAGGCCAGGGCTCCTGGTCCCCAGTCAGTGTGCTCCACAGGAACCCTCACCACAGCCAACAGCTCAGCCCTTGCCCTTGGACTTGTTGGGGGTGGCACACTCAGAAAGAGGGACAGAGTGAGGCCGAGGAAATGGCGGCATGCTCCACTGCACCTCTCCCCAGAATGCAATGTGACACGAGGCATCAGGAGATGGCAGCGAAAGTTCAAGGGAAAACCACACAGTTATTTATGGCTCCGGCATCTGTTGTCAGATCAGAAACAGAGACCTAATCTAAGGCAAATCCAGCAGCCTGTACCAGAGCAGATGGGGAGGTGTGTGCACTGCTCAGTCCTGTTCCACTCTCAATTTATTATTATCCCTCATCTCCAGATCCCGGCTCCAAAGCAGACATTTGTCCCGGCCACGATGCCAGCAATCCCGGCTGGATGGACGGGCAGCCGAGTTTCTTTCTGCTGATGGGTGGTGGGTACTTATTCCTTGTTTGGCTTGGAGCCTTCTGTGCTAGAAGAGAGGTTATGGGACAATGTAAAAAGGAGATGAGAGAGAAGTGTGTGTGTGTGTGTGTGTGTGTGTGTGTGTGTGTGTGTGTGTGTGTAGGGAGGGGGAGGGGGAGAGTCAAAGTAAGCCACAGGCTGAATAGTAACAGGGTTGGCTTAAAGTCCATAAATTAGATTAAAGGGTCCATCCTTCTGCTGTCCTAGCGTACAGTGACCCTGAGCATGCCATTTTTATCTTTCTGGATGTTCCTCAGATTGTGTTGTTGTGGTAGTAGTGCTTCTTCTTCTTTTCTTCTTCTTCTTCTTCTTCTTCTTCTTCTTCTTCTTCTTCTTCTTCTTCTTCTTCTTCTTCTTCTTCTTCTTCTTCTTCTTCTTCTTCTCCTCCTTCTCCTTCTCCTTCTTCTCCTTCCTCCTCCTCCTCCTTCTCTTCCTCTTCCTCTTCTAATGTATTTTTTTTTAAAACACAGGCGTTCTCTGTCTGTATGTCCACCTACATGCCAGGAGAAGGCATCAGATCCCTTTATATATGGTTGTGAGCCACCATGTGGTTGCTGGGAATAGAACTCAGGACTTCTGGAAGAACAGCCAGTGCCCTTAATCACAGAGCCATCTCACCAGCCCCATTCATTCTTAAGCGCTCTCTCTCTCTCAGAGAGAGAGAGAGAGAGAGAGAGAGAGAGAGAGAGAGAGAGAGAGAGAGAGAGAGAAAGAGAGAGAGAGAGAGAATGCCAGCTTAGAATAAATATGCAGGGACATGAACTCTGGATTCAGTAGTTCTGGATACAAGTTTTTCAAGAACCAGCCTAGTTATCAGAAGCACACATTCATTCCCCAGTGAGTCTCACTTGTCACAATGTGATAGGTGAGTTTAATAGATATTTTCCTCCTCTTAGGACCCCACAGTTCCACTGGAAGAAGACTTGAAACATCACAGGTAACATCATGAAACTAGCTTGGAGAATCAGATGAAGCCACAATCCACTTGAGGTCAGTCTTGATCTTGACCATGGCTGGATGAGGAGAGCTGACTTCTAACCATGATTCCTTGGCCATTTAGTGCACTCTCAGGACCCAACAAGGCAGGCTTGTCACCCTGAGACGCTTACCTAATGTCACAAAAACCTCCCACAATAGAACCTGCCTGGTTGGAGGTCATGAGGAAAGAGGCTGGTTCAGACAATGTTTGGTGGCCTTGACCTGAATCTCTAGGCTTATGCAGACTAGACGGACATGGGGGTATTTTTTTAATAATTATTTTTAAGAGATTTCATTTATTGTATTTTTTATGTATTTGAGTGTTTGTCTGCATGTATGTCTATGCACTATATGCATACAGTGTCCATGGAGGCAAGAAGAGGGTGTTGGATCCCCTGGAACAGTAGTTATAGACAGATGTGGGTTACTATTTGGGTACTGGGAATTGAACTCAGGTCCTGAGGAAGGGCAGCCAATACTCTAAACCACTACTCTTAACCACTGAATCATCTCTCCAGTTTCCCAGAGATGGCGGTGGTGATCATGATGATAATGATGATGATGACGATGACGACGATGACGATGATGATTTAAGAAGACACCTTAATCCCAATCCTTATTCTTCTCATCTGAAAGGAAACAGCAAATTCTATACATTTCATTAAATTGAAGAATTCCACCCTCCATCCCGCCATTTACACTTTGGTCTGTGCATCTCAGAGGTAGTGACTGGGTAAGACTCATGGCAGAGGTCAAGAGACTTAGCCCCCCAAGAGCAGGACAAATAGACTTTCCTTTACCTGACTGCATATTTGCTAGGAGCCTCTGGTCCCCGGAGGGCTATACACATGAAAACTAGGTAGTCTGATGTTGTAATAATGGTAAACACAGACCTGGAGTGAGGCTGCAGGTAGACAGATATTTTGATTGACTAGACACAGGTGCCTGTTGCCTGTGCCTGAGTGTGTCTGGGTGATGGAGGATCCACCTAACAGCTCAGCTCCCATTCCCACGGGCCTGTCAGCTGCACCCCACCTGAGCATTCTTCACTCCTACTCACTCAGGTAATCAGAAAGGACTGGAAGCTGCTGATGGTTAATAAGCATTTGCTAGAGACTAGGCAAGACCCCAGTCCTCCCCAGGTTTCACTCCTTCCCTGGGGCATCTCTCTGAAAAGGAGGGAAAGGATGCGATTGGATGTCTCTAAGTAAGGCCTGCCAGACAAGTCTCTAGGGCACTTACGTTGAGACTACCAGAGATCTGCCCCCACAGCTGAGCCAGAACCCCTGAGCAAGGAAAGCTAGAGAGAGCCAGTTCTCATCCCCCCAGGCTGCTAAGCAGAAGCCTCTGAGGAAGGCGGGCAGACGCATCTGGCAAGATGATGAGGTGGCCCATTTCCTCCAGCCCTGGCAGGCTCTGTCTGCAGCCTGAGCCTCAGCAGTTGATTTTGTCTCTGTGTTGGCACCTGTTTGCCGCTTACACCAACTAATGTCTGTCAGTGGGCTCATTATCATCAAGGATCTGAAATTAAGAAATTATGAATGTGTAGACACTTCTGTTCTCATCCTAATGGTTTGTTTGTTGTTTAATGGTTTGTTTATTTTATCGATGGCATCTGTCCTCATTGGAATGTTACAAATTGGACTCGTGCTTGCCCTTCTTTGCGGTCTGCCCATCTCTACCTTTGGGTTTTTTGTTTTTCTCTCACTGCTCCGTTAGGTAAAGCACTCATTGTTTAAACAGACTGACAGAGAGACGACAGGGACAGGGGGAAGGCGGGAGCAAGGCAAGAGAAGTCCAAACAGAAATAGCAAGGCCTCCCATATACCAAAGGCTTTAGGAATCTTTTTTTTTTAACTAATCATTTGTACCATTGGAAAGAGTAGGTTTAGCCATGTGTCATGGCACCAGAGGCCAAAGCAGGAAGATGAGGCAGCTCTGAGACCAGTCTGGCCTAAAACAAAGCAAAACGAATGTTTAAATGAGATACAGAGCCGTCTAGATTAGAATGGTACTTCAAAACCATTTTTTTTTTTAGTTGTGAAAAACACACGTGCAAAAATATATTAAAATAAACATATATTTTACCCGAACACGTAACAAGAAAGCCATGCAGCTATCTCCCAGGTCAAGACATGAAACCTCGCCTCCCACACGACCCACTCCCTGCCTTTTCCACACTGTGCTCAACTTCCTGCTCTTGAAGGGGAACACAAATACCACAGTCTGTCTTCCCACGTAGTATTTTTAAAACTGTATTTATATTCTAGATATGTAAACCAAACAATATCTTTGGTTTGTGCCTGTTTTTTTTTTAATTTTCCACAGAGAAGTATAGTATAGTGTTTTTTTTTGTTAAAGATTCATTCATATTTTAATTATGGTTTGCTCATTTTTGTTAGTGTATAGTTTTTCATTGCACAGATATGCCCTAACGTGTTAATTCAACGTGATGTCAGTAAATATTGGAGCAGTTTTTCTTTCTTTTTTTCTTTTTTTTTTTTTTGGTTCTTTTTTTCGGAGCTGGGGACCGAACCCAGGGCCTTGCGCTTCCTAGGCAAGTGCTCTACCTCTGAGCTAAATCTCCAACCCCTGGAGCAGTTTTCAATTCGAGGCAATCGAGCTGACAAAGATGCTCCGAGCCACGTCCTCTGTGCACCTTAGGGTCCCCACCCAGGAAAGAAGTCTGTGCCTATCGGCTGACACTAAACATTGCCGTTTAAACCGATCATTCTGACTGGCGAAGATGAGGCTGAACTTCTCAACTCGTCTTCTTCACGTCTGTAACTGTCAGACTTTTTGTTTCCTGCCAGTGTGGTGGGTATAGGGCAGTATTTTGTTGTGGCTCTAATTTGCGTATACCTCGTTATTATTTTGAGTTGAGTGCCCTTTCACGAGTGCATTGGCCATTTAAAAATATCTCCTCGTCCTTGATCACTTTTTTCCTCAGTTTTTCTTTCCTCTCATTGCTTGGACAAATTGTTGACATCTATGAATGGAAGTCCTTGGCTGCACATGTTCATATGAAATATCTTACCCTAAAATATAGGTTCCATTCACGTCTTAGCAGAGTCTTTGGATGGGCAGAATCATAACTTTTATGCTGCCACACGCCCCTGTCTTTTAATCTGTGGTTGAATCATTTTAAGTCATATTCCTTTCTACACTCTAGTTCCAAACTGACATTTCCTATGTGTGACACACACGTGTACACTGCTTTATACAACTGGAATCAATATTTCTGCTGCTAAAGAGAGCTTTATTTTCTGCACAATGATTTTATAACATTTCAGAGTGAAGAGCCAAAACCTGGACCATCTTGTTCCTCAGCATCCAGGAGTTTCTAGGAGAGACCCACAAAGGATGCTTATAAGGGAAATAAACCTTTAGTGAGATGTTTGGGGTTTACTCAGACTTTAAGCGTCATTTACTCACTAAACAGAAGACTTCTTATGTGTGGGATTATAACCCAACTCTTATATGTGGATTATAGCCCACAATAGGGACTTTTGACAACACATAAGTCATAATACATTAGATGTTTGTTTCTATACATAGCCATGTGTGTATACCCCTGCACATCATGTCTCTTGCTATGTCTTAGCTCATGTTACAGCCCAGCTATAGGGATTCTTTTCTTCTGTGACTCATCCGTGTTTGGCAGAAGGATTCTCAGCTGTTATACAGAGAATTCTTTACCAGCTAAGCTGGTAAATAGCATTTGCATCAGGCTATCCCAATGTGTGGCAGTTCTCTGCAGAGCAAGGCTAGGGATGAGAAGCAGCAGCTGCTGCCTGGCTGGGGCTGGCCTTGAAAATGTCTGACATGCCCAGCTGCTGAGGGACAAGCCCAAGAGTGTAGGGTGCATGGAGACTGAACTCTGAGCTGCCTTAGCTCAGAGGCCAGAGTCCAGAGAGAGGCAGCATAGCTTCCACCAACACTTAGGGAGCAGGGGAGCTCTGATCCTAATCCCTGAACACAGACCTTCCTCAAGTCTGTTTGTCTCCCCTAATCCTCTAATATTTAAAACCATTTCAATCCTGTTTGAAGAGACTCTCCAGCAGTTTGAGGCTGGGACCTCTGGAGGGAGGTAAGGGAGGAAGGGAAGAGAGGAGTAGGGGAGTGGGAACAGAGGAGAGCAAAGGTTAAGAGTGAGCCTGGAGAGAAGGAGGTGGACTGGAGAGAGACAGGCAGCCACTGCTGACTGCATAGATGCAAGCTTACTGGAGCACACACGAGTGCAAACACGCGCGCGCGCGCGCGCACACACACACACACACACACACACACACACACACACACACACAGAGAGAGAGAGAGAGAGAGAGAGAGAGAGAGAGAGAGAGAGAGAGAGAGATGGCTTCTTTATGATTTCACAAACAGAGAGGGTGGAGGAGGAGGAAGGGAAGGAAAGCCTTAGGCTAAGATCTGGCTTTTGGACTATACATGGACTGACCCTGGGCTCCAACCTCATAGGTAGCAATGAATGGCCTAGTAAGAGCACCAGTGGAAGGGGAAGCCCTTGGTCTTGTCAAGACTGAACCCCGAGTGAATGTAATTGTTGTGGGGAGGGCGGTAATGGGGGGAGGATGGGGAGGGGAACATCCATATAGAGGGGGAGGGGGAGGGGGAGGGGTTAAGGGGATGTTTAAAAGAATAAAAAAGATCTGGCTTTTGGATTTTTATCTATTCATTTATTCACTCATTTGTCCAATCAGTTGATAAGTATCAAGCAACCTACACTACTGACCTTGAAAGACATGCAAGGTGCAATAGACTCTTCTGTGGAGTTGTCCATATGTGGCCAAGTGCTAGGAGCTGGGTGCAGGAGCAGAGACTAGATCCACCCATTTGTAGGCTGTTTGGGCACTGGCTGGCTTCGTGCTCTTTTGACCTTGTTGAAAAAAAAGTCCCACACAAGTCCTGCTGTAGGATGTCATACAGGTGACAGAAGGTACAGGATAGAACGAGGCCCGTCATTGGACGAGAAGGAAGGATGGGCAGGAGAAAAGTTTGAGGGAAGAGGAGGAGACTGGAACGGAAAGGAGGGGAAGACTGGAGGAGACGGCAGGAGAGTAGCCTTGGAGAGAACATGGAGGCTGACATTAAGGTTCCACTCTGTGTATTTACAGGTTGTTATGAGTATTCTTAAGGGATAGATGTATACAGGACTTTGTATGTTTAGGTGGGCAATTATATCTTATCAATTGGATCAGAGGTTATTGGGCTGTGTGTTCTTTCTTGTGGTGAATTAAGTTTAAGATTATGGGGCAGCTGGAACACCAAGCCGCCATGGAGTTGGGAATATATATATATATATATATGTATATATATATATATATATATAATTTTACAACAACATTCTGCAAACATTTAATGTTGCTTGTTGGACTAAGGAAGACATACCCTGGAAGACTGCTCTGAAGGTTGGACAAGTGAGCTACTATGGATGTCAGGCAAGCATGCTCTGCCTCAGGCTCTGGAGAATGGACTCCATCTTTCTATCTGCTGTTTAACAGAGCACCCATATCTTCCCAACGTTCCTGTGAGGTCAGTGCTTCTCCATCACCCTTTCAATGCTTGCATCCCACTGCTACTTATTCTCCTTCTTTTCTTCTTCTCATGGCCCTTCACTCTGTCTCAAGCCAGACCCAGAATATAGCCAACTGTGTAATGCTTAACAGAGTTTGGGACAAGGGTAAGTATTGACATCACTCAAATATGAACAAAAACAACAACAAAATCCTGGAACTTTTAAAATAGTTTTACCTTTTATTTTAAGTGGGGTGTGTGGGTGGAGGTGTGTGCTTGTGAATTTAGGTGCCCAGGGAGGCCAAAGGTATCAGATCCCCTGGAGCTGGAGTTACTAGCTTGAAGGCCATTATGAGTCTTCTGGCATAGATATTGCAAAAACAAAAACAAAAACAAACAAACAAACAAACCAAAAAACTTGTTCTCTGCAAGAACACTTGGCTGCTGAGCCATCTCTCCATCCCTGCGGATTTGCAATCTTAGAACATCAAACAGTTCCACAGAGGACATCTGTCCTTCTTCCTGTTCCCATGAGCACCTGCTTTCCAACCCAACACCCGTACCCTGCCCTTCCTCCTCTCTCAAATGATTTTGACTCTCTTCCATATGCAAATCCCTATTTATTTCTCTTTTAAAAGAATTTTAGAATACTTTAATCAGAGCAATGCATGAATATTACTTTTTTTTTTAAAAAAATCAAACAGTGCAGACATTCTCATAATTAAATCAACAGTCGCCTCTTGTACTCCTCTCCACGTCTAATTCCACTCCCTAGAGAAAACCACTTTAAGCCATCTCTGATTTGAGGGTTTCTGGCAGTTTCCTCCCACACTGAGCAATATATTTATGCCTCCGTTTCTTGATTTCTTGACCACAGATATCATCTATTGATTACCCACCATGAAATACGAAGATTTACCTTCACACCACACTTCCTGCCCTTTCTTTCCTTGCTTGCCTGTTGTCCTCTAGCTAGACTAATTACTCGTGCCTGTAAGTAGAGATGGTTTGTTTTCTTACCCCAGGCAGCTTATCTTGCCATCTCATTTCCATGGAATACACAGTCTGCCTTTCCTTCCCCTTATCCATCTACCTTTCCAAGCACTACTCTGTCAACTCCACCTCCACTGCCTGCTACCCTGGTGCACTATACAGTGCTGTCCTGGGTCTTCCCTGCATTGTACACAGGAACCAGGAATTTCTTGTATGAGACTGTCAGTGTCTACCAGTCAACTGGGACCTGAGTCATGCCAAGAGAGTCATAAAGACTGTAGGGCTCTCAAAGCAGTATATTCAACGTGAAGACGTTTCAGTCTATGTGTATGTATAAATAATGATAGATTCTTCTAACCCCCCGGGCTCGTGTGCAGTTTGCATGTGCTTCACGTGATCAGTCTAGAACCTCTCCTGTAGGTCATGTGAAAGATGAAATGTGACAGACAATGGCATATCTTCACCATTGTCCTTATTCTTGGGTGGGATAAAAATTATGACCACTGCTAACTGTGAAATACGAGCTACCTTGTGAGTCACTGTCAAGCTGAACCTGTGAAAAGCTTGTGAAATTTGCTGATCTGTCTCTTCTTGCTGCCGTAGGGGAAGAAGCCAAGGACTCTAGAGGGTGCAGCTCACAGGAGACAGAGCTTTTGACATCTGGCCTCTTGTGTGACTGGGGAGAGCAGAGCCTTGTGCTGACTCACCTAAACCAGTCAGGATTACTGAGAAGTACTCTTCTGTGTATAGTGCATGTGAATTAGGGTTAACTCATTCTCCATTGTTACTAATATAATAATTTAAATTAATATTCCCATAGAAATATTATCCATCCCACAGCTAAGAAGTAAGAATGATGCATTTTCTTCAATTGAGGCAATATGGTAGAACCTTTGCCATGTGCAAGACAGTGTTCTGTGATCTGGCTTGAATGAGTATTATTCCCTTTTACAAGGCAAGTATTATACTTAAAAGGTGACCAGTCATATGTGACTCTTTGATGCTTTCTACAAATTTCTTTTTTCTCTTTTTTTTTTTTTTGAGAAAAGAATAGTACCTTCTGAACTCATGAGGCCAACAATTAGTTATTACACAGAATCCATCCTCATTCTATTGAGAGAATATCAAGGAAATGGCTAGAAAGAGGTGTGGTGAAAGGAATGTTTTCTTGTGATGCTTCTAAACCATCAAGAGAGGGAAAGGCTAACAATGTTTGAGAGAACAGTTGGACAGAAAGAATGGATAGAGTCTAGACATAGCTGGTAAGCAGCTAGAGGCAAACACACACAGCCCTGAGCAGGAATGAGATGGAAGCCAGGTGTTCTGCACAGAGCCAAATAGACACGGTGACTGCTGTCTTCAGTTGCCTCCTTCCTGTTATCCCCAAGAGTATTTGTGGAATGATGAAGAGAAGAGAAAGGGAGTGAAAGGACCCGAGAAAATGGAAGCTCACTCAGGATAGATATCTGGTGGTCACTGTGAGCTGAGACCAGTCAGCACAGAAACACACTTTTCCTCTCCTGATCATGACCGGTCCCCAAGGTCATCACACTATATCTAGGGCACTTTCTTCTCCAGGGTATGTACTTATCAGAACCCTTCGTCCTCATGGTTGACTTTGACTTCTGGAAATATTCCTTGATACTTCTTTGGTGATTTTTTTTCTTTCTTTTCCTCCACCTCTGCCTTTTCCTCTTGTTCCTTCTCTTTTCTCATTTTGTCCCCTCTCTCCCCCCTCTTCTTCATCTTCCTCCTCTTCATCTTCCTCATCCTCCTCCTTCTCCTCCTCCTTCTCCACCACCTCCTTCTTTTCTCCCCTTGGTCTCATTTTTTCTCTTTCTCTTCTACTCTCTGAGAAGTGTCTCTGACCTCATCCTATACCTCCCTACTAAATTTTTTACTTTGGCAGTCATATATTTTTAATTTTCTCAAGAACTTCTTGTTCTCTGGTTCTTTCTACTTCATGGACTTTTTATCTTTTTAATTTTTAAATTTTTATTATTTTGTTTTATTTTTAATGAGAAAAAAAAGTTTAGTGTCCATGGTTAAAAACAGAGACTGGGAAGTCAGACCAATTGAGTTTAAATGTCATCCCTCTCTCTTGTTGGTTGTACGAATGTGGGTGGCCACTCAGGATCCCTGTGACAGTCTCCTCACCCCGAACATGAAGATGGTTGTCTTGGGTTTGACCCATGGTATGATAAATGAGTTACTATACATGACATGCTTAAAACTGTGCCTGTCCCAGAAGATAAAGAAATGAGGATGAAGAAGATGAAGAAGAAGATGATGACTATGATAATGGACACAGTATAGATACTTCTCAGCTTACAGTGAGGTAAGTTGAAACTATCATAAGCCAGGCTTAGATGACTCAGCATCTAAAGGCTTTTGCTACACAAGCCAGACAACCTGAATTCTATTCTTGAATCTAGAGTGGAAGCAAGGAACTGACTCCTGAAACATGTCCTCCAACATCCACATACATGTTGTGGGGCACTCTTAAACATAACACATACATTCATCTTCTTCATCATCATCGTCATCATCGTCGTCATCATCATCGCTAATTGTGGTAGAACAAGAAAATACTGTAAGTCAACAATACACTTGGGAACTTTTCCACTGAGCATCACAGCTCAGCCTAGCCTGCTACAATCAGACTTAGGACACTCATGTGCTACAGTAATGGCAAGGTCACCTCACACAAAGCTTATTTTATAATGAAGAGTGCTAGGTTTCCTATGCCATTTATTAAATATTCTATGCAAAGTGAAAAAGTGCAGATGTAAAAATGGAAAAAATTATGATTTTTGTCCTATCACAGAGACATCAAATACTGAGCTGCGAGTCACCTGCCTTACACTGAAGAGCTTGGGGGTTTCTAAGGTTTAGAGAGTCCTCTCCCGCTCCAGGTTCCCCTGCTTTGTCCCAATCACCCGCTGTGTTTGTGTCACTGATGACTTCCCTGGACTATGGGTTGGTCCCCAGTTGTACACCAAGACTGAGTTTCATATGTGTCTTTCTCCGAGCTTGGTTTTCTTTGAATGGAGGGGTGCACAGGGTGGCTTTCTTTCATGGCAGACTTGCTTTAAGATGCTGGCTAGGAAGTCATTTGTAAGCTGGAGGACAAGGAGGACTCTGCAGCTTTTCAGCACTCACATCAGCAGCCTAGATGGTTCAGCTCTTGGAGGGCGGAGCCGAGCACTGAGGGGAGACAGTGGTGAAGACATCTGTATCTTCTCTTGTCCTCCTCCTCCTCCTGCTCCTGCTCCTCCTGCTCGTGCTCCTCCTCTTCCTCCTCCTCCTCCTCCTCCTCCTTCTGCTCCTCCTCCCCCCTCTCCTCCTGCTCCTCCTCCTCTTCCTCCCTCTCCTCCTCCTCCTCCTCTTCCTTCTCCTCCTCCTCCCTCTCCTCCTTCTCCTCCTCCTCTTCCTCCTCTTCCTCCCTCTCCTCCTCCTCCTGCTCCTCCTCCTCTTCTTCTTTCTCCTCCTCCTTCTTATCTTCTTCCTCCTGCTGCTCTTTCTTTTCCCTTCTCCTCCTCCTCCTTTTCCTCCTCCTCCTCTTCTTCTTTCTCCTCCTCCTTCTTATCTTCCTCTTCCTCCTGCTTTTTCTTTTCCCTCCTCCTCCTTCTCCTCTTTCTCCTTTTCCTCCTCCCCACACCTGTGCACTCTGAGGCTAGCCCACTCCTGCCAGGTAGATTGGCTCTGCCTCCTTCGGAAGTGAGTTCTGGTTTCCTCTCCGTCTTATGAATCTCTTTCGTCTACTTTTCCTTTTCCAAGAGTTCGTTGAAATGTCTCTTCTGCTGAGGGATGCAACCTCATTCTGGTTCCTTTTATTAGTGATGGTTGATTCATTTTGCATTTCTTTGCCATTGTGTTAATAGGGGCTCGAGACAAATAGCAGGTTAATTGAAATGCCTCCCTCTGCCATTTTGAACCAGACACTTTGCAATTCTTATGCAGAACCTTTGAAGATTCTTGATTTCTATGCCTCTTTCCAAAGGATGCCCTCAAAACTCACCCTCCACACATGGAGGGTTATTAAAGAGTTTTTAAAAGGCAGTTTCTACAGTGGCAAGATGTCTCAGCAGGCAAGTGTGACCCTGAAAACCTGACTGTTAAAACTGGATCCTATTGTGGAAGGACAGAGCCAACTTTCCAAAGTTGTCCTCTGAGCACATGCATGCCTGGGCACACACACGCCTGCTTCCAATTATTATTATTATTATTATTATTATTATTATTATTAGTAGTAGTAGTAGTAGTAGTAGTAAATTAATTAATTAGTTAATTAATTAGTATAAAGAAAATCTCCTCCCTCCAAAGGGTTCTATGATCAGATAGGTAATACTTTCTCACTTGTCCCACCTGTACACTTAAGAAGGCACACCACTCATAGAAACTGTTTAATAAATAGCCTTTTTTACGACAGCTCTGTTACTTTCTTTCCTGTTAGCTACTTTCCTATCACTGGGATGAAACACGATGACCTGAATCAATTTGAGGAGGGAAGAGTTTATTTGGCTTACACTTCCACATCACAGTGCATCATCTAAGGAAGCCAGGGCAGGGGAAAACACAGGAACCTGGAGGCAGGAGCAGCTCCTCCAGCTTGCTCAGCTTGTTCTTATACAACCACCTGCCCAGGGCCATCCCTACCCACAGTGAACTGGACCCTCCCACACCCACCATTAATTAAAAGAATTCCCAGTCTTGTACACAGGCCAATCTGGTAGAGGCATTTCACAGTTGAGAGTCCCTCTTTTTAAATGACTCTAGCCATGTCAAGTTGACAAAATTAACCAAGACAGACTTACCCAGACTGTGTGTTTCTTTATGTATGTTTTTCTGTACTGAGTATTAGGAAAATGAGACCCACATGTGCTCAGTGAGCCACTCTGCAATGCGATGTAAAGATTGAGAGGCAAGACTTAGCATTACTCTGTAGCACATAGACCACAAGCTTCCCACTGGATTTGCCTGTCTCCTGAGGATGCACAGAAGGACAATGCCACCCCCTTCCTCACCCACATACACTTTCCCTGGAGTTGCTAGAATCAAGACCATAGCCGAAATCTCTTAATTCCCAAGCTACTGCCCCAGCTCCCCTAACACCACTACAGAGAACTTCCGGCTGACTCAAGGACTCCGAGTTCAGAGCAGCTCTGAAATTCACTGTCAGATCCTTCATTTAGGCTGTGAAGGAGTTTTTCTCCTTAGAATTCTGGGAAATTTGAGGCTACTCATGTTTCAAGGCCACCATTAGGTTAAATGGGCACCTGCAAGCAAGTATGGCGCCCAGTCATCAATCATTTTTGATGGGAAAATGTGTCTCCAAGTAACACACAGCCAACTTGTGACTGAGCCACGTGTCATCTGCAGCTCTGCTTGGTCTCCAAGGCAGGCCTTGAGGCAGGAGGCAAACAGAGTTTCCACCCAGGATCTTCCAGGATGCTCCCCTCTTTGTACACTCATTCTATCTTAAAGCTCTAGTTTAGATTCATAGAGAAGGAAGAAGGAAGTGGGGGAGGGGAAAAGAGCATCAGGAAATCTACTGAGTCATGGTCCTCATTGCAGAAGCTAAGGGGCTGGTGGGGTGGCTCAGCTGGTCAACTACTTGCTGCACCGGCGTGAGGACTGGAGTCCAGGTGCCCAGCAAACAGCGAACGTCAGCGGGTGCAGTAAGTCATGGTGCCTAAGATGGGTAGAGACAGGGGCTCCCTGAAAGGAGATGGCAAGCTACAATAACCAAATCAGTAAGCTCTGATTTGGAGCAGAGACCCCTCCACCTTAGTAAATAAAACAGAAGTGATGGGGGAAGACAACCATTGTCAAACTCTGGTCTGCATACATGTGTGCATGCACACACATGTACGTACATCACACACACACACACACACACACACACACACACACACACACACACACACACCGTGCAAACATGCACCTACACAGTTAAATTAAGTGTCCCACTAGAACCATTGCATTACAACCTTCAGCAATGTCAACAACTGGCCTGGCCCTTCCCATTGTGGGGCCTCCATTGGATGACCTCTTCAGGTCAGCAGAATTCTATGAAGTGTGTTTTTTATTTCTGAGAGATTCTTCAGACTTGACAAGGAGGGGGCATTCCACCCAGCAGTAGGGGGCAGGAGGGGGGCAATCTATTTGGAAAATCTGTCCCCCAGTGTCTGTCCCTTTCCCCTCCCCATAGGCAAAAATCCTGGCACTTCAATGCCATCTCCAGGCACACACAACCTTCTGCACCTTCAGCTCCACAGGCTGCTTTTGCTGGGTAGCTGCCGGAGCAGAGGTGGGTGAGCAAATGAACTCTCCACCCTCCCTGCCCACCCCCACCACTCACAGTCTAATTAAGAGTCTCTGGAGTGGCAGGGGACTCCTCAAGCTCAGAAGCAGTGGCAAAGGCCAAGACGCCCCTGATGGTTAAAGGAGGAGAGAATCAAAGCCTATTTTTTTTTCCAAGAGACCAACAAAACAGAAAGTGCCTCTTGTGTTACCTTTGATTGGGGAAAACATTTTTATTATTATTATTTTGTTTTTAAGACATCGGTACAGAATGAAAGGAAGGGACGGTGGTTACCTGAGGGCAGGGGAGGTAGTCAGAGGAAGAAGGAGAACATGAAAGTAAAAGGCAGACATGAGACACCTTGTCAGAGGTGGGAGAGGAGAGAAGTGGGTGGGGAGAGGATTGTGCCTTCTTGTTGTCTCAAACTCTTGTTAAGGTGTCCTGCTCCTAAGGTGAGTGTGGACTGATTCAATGGTTAGTGTGCATCAACAGAGAGGTCAACCTCTTCTCCCTTTCAAATCTAAACCGTGTGAGACTCTGGAAGGAGAACCATGCTTCCTAAAGGGTTCACGGAGGTCCACATGCACTCTTAGGTTTCTCAGCCTCATTGAAGAAAATCTTCAGAAGCCTGTTTGGGAGAAGAATCCTTGGCATAAGTTCCTGGGACTCAGAGCCTTGGGAAACCATGGGAGGCCTAAAGTGTCAGAGGATCATCTAACCAGGCTCTCCCTGAACCCCAAAATTTGAGCCTCCTACCACTGAATCCTGTAATCACAAATTCTTCCTGAGAGTCCCTGCTGACCTCTTTGGGAAGAGCACCCATAAACAAGTCTTACTAAAGCCAAGACCAAAGAAGAGAACAGAATGGAGCTTGGTGTTCGGACTGGTGGTAATCTGAGTAATGTGGAATGATGGTAAATTGTGATCCTTAATTTGATCAAAGTAATACAGGCTTAGTACATCAGTTAAGGATACCCTGGAGTGTGCCTTGGGTAGCTTCAAGAGAAAGCTAGATGTGTATTACATATGGGCTCTGACCTGATGAATGAATGATTCATGCCTTCACTATTGGGAGGAGGTACAAGGTAAAAGGTGAGACCTCATTGGAGAAACTAAGTCAACAGAGGCGTATTCTTAGAAGCTCCATCTTATCCTAGCCTCTTCTTATGTCCTCTTTTCTCTGCTTTCTAGCCTCCATAATGTGCACTGTTTTGTTCTGGACTGCTCCCCCTAGTTCCCCACCCCTGTCCACGGTGATAAACTACTACCTTTGGAACCATAAGCTAAAGCAATTCTTCTCTCTTTGAGTTGTTTTTCTGCAGTGTTTGGTTATGGCAAAGCCAAAGCCTTGCACTTAGAAAATCATTTCATGCAGTGACTTACCTGTGCAAGAAACCAAACCCCATAACAGCGATGCAGAAGAAAGTGACAGATATGAGGGAAAGGAAAGAGTTAAGGCATGCAGTTCAAGATGGGGGAAGGAAGAAACCAAGGTTCACTGGCATCTAAGCTCCAATCCTCATCACAGTCTCCCATACAGCTTTACTCTTGTGCTAGAGATCTGGGAATTGGAGTGAGGTGATGGCTTTGCAGGTAAAGTGCTGGCTGTCTGAAGATGGGCACCTGAGGTTAAACTGCAGATCCTGCACAAGATTCTGGGTATGTGGTCTATACCTGCAATCCCCATGCTAGGGTTGGGGGAAAGACATGTTGATCTCGGGAGGAAGCTTGCTGGTCAGCCAGGCTAGATGTACCAGTGAACCCCAGATTCAGAGACAGACCCCGCCCCATCAAAAATTAGGTGGAAGGCTGGAGACATGTCAAAGTAGTAGCACAGACTTTTCCCAGAGAACCTGGGCTTAATACCCGGCCCCTACATGATGGTTCACAGCCATCTGTAATTCCAGTCCTAGGGAGCATCAGGAACATGTGTGTTGCATAGACATACATGCAGACAAAACATTTATACACATAAAAATATATAAAAATTTAAAAGTCAGGTGGAGAATGATTGATAAAGACACCCAGTGTCGACCTCTGGCTCCCACATTCACATGTGTCCACAGTGTCCACCAACATCCTCACGCACATAGGCACACACAAATGCAAACACAGAGAGACCCAAAAGAACTGCTCCATGTTAACTCTAAGGTGGTCTTTAGCAGTCTCCCAGCATTCCTCAATACCCCTTCAAGCCTTCCTTCCAAATGTGGCTTAATCACATAGGCTGGCCATTTTCTATATTCAGTGGAAGCACACGGATTTCTTTCTAGTATACTAGTCACACTGGGGCACTGAGTTTGGATCCTGGAAAATAGACCATCTATTCATCCACCCACATAACCATCCATCCATCTTCCCATCTAGCTCCTGAGTATCCTTGTATATATGCTTCATTGCCACAGACATTCCACCCCTGTCCCAGGTCTGCTTAGCTTCAGGATGCCTTCCCAACATTGTCCAAGCTCCTGCTTTCTTCCCTGCTCTGTGCTGGGTTGTAAAATGTCCTCTTCAATTATTTCCCTGCTCCTAGTTTCAGAACAGCCAAACCGATAGCACAGCTCCATGGCTTATGTACCATGTGTCACTGTGCTATGAAATATTAAGCCTTCACAATAGGTCCGAAGTCAGCCACGCACAAGCCTTTAATGGCTTAGCGCACTCGGGCTATTTGAAAGTGGCATAATATTGCTATTTTTAAATAAATGGGATCGGTATTAATGAGAGCTGACCTCTCTCAGCCATGCCGAGCTGCTCCCTGCATCGAGCCCACATTGGGGATTGGGCATGAAAGGGAGGGGGAAATAGCTTTTCAAAATAGGAACCATGCAGTACTTTCAATAATTCTCACAGATGCTAATCAACCTTGGGGAGGGGTGCAGTGGATGATTATTCGAGAGGATAATAGATCTCATTTTTAAAAGAAAACTTAGAATCTTAAAATCAAGAAGAATTGGAAGTGGATGATGGGGGGATGTGTGTGTGTGTGTGTGTGTGTGTGTGTGTGTGTGTGTGTGTGTGTGTGTGTGTGTGTATTAATGCAGGGAAGTCGGCACAATGAATGCAGGCTGAGACCGCAACAAAAAAGGGTACTGAGACCACAAGAATCATTGTGCTTTTCCAGGCTGGTTGGAGAACCTGTGAGGGATTGGCAGGAAGCCATCTTGACCAGCTATGGGAACGATGATGACCCAAGAAATATTCCCACACACTGGCAATGCTACCAGCTCTGACAGCACAAGTGGCTGACTCTGGAACTCTGAAAGTCTGTCCCTAGGTGAGGAAGGACAAGAACAGTGAGGGCCCTCTTCTAGACTGTCATGTGGTAAGCTTATACCTTCAGGCAGGCTACAGGTACAGAGGGCTAGATCAGACGGTGGGAATGGAACTTGGGGAGTCCCACCCCATCTATGGGAAAAATGCATGTGCTGTATTTAGAGATACAGAGGATACAGTCAAGACATGAGTGCCCTGACCTCATGGTGTCTGATGTGTACGACTCATGCGGCTCCTTAGGGGTCCTGACGGGACTGCTTTCTCCTCTGGTTCTTTGTGGAGTCAAGGTGGAATGAGAGGGTCTCAGGTGTAGGAAGGGACACACATAACATAGGTCTTGAGAAGCAAGTGAGAAGAAAGGATTCAGGTACCTAACGTGGAGAATCTGGCCAGGGAGAGTTACTAGACTCAGCCAGCCAGTACCTCTGTCATCTGTTTGCCTGAGATTTTTGGTAAAAATCCACACCCCTGATAGCTCTTTCGAGTTTTCTTCTCCCCCTTTCCTGGATCAAATATTCTGCTTTTCAAAACTATAGAGCCAGGCATAGTGGCTCATGCCTACAATAGCTATTCAAGAGGTTGAGTCAGGATTACAAGTTCAAGGCCAGCCTATGTAGTGAGACCCGGTCTCAAACAGATCAAAACAACACAATAAAATCCATATGATAATTAACCCTCTTCTACTTGCTCTGAATTAGTTGTCCATTGCAGTGTAACAAATGGTCTCGAAATTTAGTGGGTTAAAACAAGAAAGCTTTATTATCTTACAGTCTATTGGTCAAGAAACCCAGCTAATATGGGACCTTCCTCATAGGGATCTCATAATGTTTCAGCCAGTATCCCCTGGCCTGATGTCACACATTTAGGCTTCACATGGGAAGGATTTACTTTTAAGTTCACTTGTGTGGGTATTGGCAAGAGTCTATTTAATGCCAGATGTTGGACTGAGCACTTCTGTGACTTGCTGACCTTTGGTTGGACACTTTCTTAGATTCCTAAAGATATAACTTAAAAACCTTCCAGGTGGCTTCCCTTAGACTGGTAACTTGCTATTTGATGTGACATCCCATCAGTTTTGCTCTGTTTGTGTGTGTGTGTGTGTGTGTGTGTGTGTGTGTGTGTGTGTAAAATGTATGTGACGTATGTCCATGTTCCTATTGATATGTACACATGTGCATACAGGTGTATATATAGATATGTGCATATGGGTACGGAGATAAGAGGTCAGTGGTGGGTGTTGCCCACAGTCTCACTTCACTGCATTTTTGAGGGTTTCTCACTGTACCCAGAATTCATCGCTTCAGTCACACTGGCTAGCCAATGAGCTCCAGAGAGCCATCTGTTTCTAATCTCCACTCCTCCAGGGCTGAGAATAGATGCGTACTGCCACACCAGACTCTTTACATGGATGCTGAGGATTCGATCTCAGGTCCTTCAGGCTTTATAGCAGGCACTCTGCCATCTGAGCTGTCTCCTCAGACCCACTTTTCTCATATTCTTGGTAGAAAGAGATCACCAGAGCCAATTTCCAGACAAGGGAAGGCTCTTACACAAGTATTTGAAATTCTGGAGTAAGGGACCATTGGAGGCCATCTTGAAAGTTCCTACTCTCCTTCCTTTGTCTCCAACAAATCTTCTGAGAATGGAACATATTCTCTGAGTTCAGGGACTAGGCCTTATATCCCACTGCAAACCCTAGTATGAACCTCAACTCTTGTCCTGGGTGCTTTCTTCCAGAAACAACTTCCTTCTTAAAGAAAGAAAAAGGTGGGGGACTCTTTTAAGACTCATGGTGTAGAGGATGCTTCTAGTTCAGCAGGGTCCACCAAGAAGCAGACCATCCCTAAGCTGGCCATAGAGCCTTGCCTGGCTATATCTATCCCTCTCATTACCCTGTACTCCTTCTTTTCTTCCTCCTCCCAATAGCTTCTTGGTGAAAGAGAAAGAAAAAAGTCAGGAAAAATTTCGATGTATGAGAAGATACCAGAAAAGTCAGAAGATAGAGTGAGAGCAGCCCCTCACTCCCTGCAATTACCTTACTTATGATGTAACTAGTTTACTAGTTGCTTTAACTTTCACAGCAAGTTTCCAAGGTAAAAATATTTTACTCATTTTCTCTATCTCAGAAAACTGAGATTTGCTGAAGTCAGATGACATACTTACATTCCCACATCTGGCAGATCTGGAAGTCAAACCCAGTCCCTCCAAGTGCTCTGTCCATGTTAACAGATTAGAGATAACAGAGAAGGGGGAATGCCCAGCTACTGAACCAAGAGTCAGTGTCCCAAAGTGTGATGGTTAATGGTTCACTTGATTGAACTGAGAGGTTTTCTAGGACATTAGTAAGCCACACACCCGAGCTGGTCTATGAAGGGATTTCCAAAGACAAGTGGATCTTCAGGGATCTGACCCAATGGGTCATTTAACCAGCTCATGGGCTCAGAATCTGAATACCTTCTGGCAGGCGATGGAGCTGTGGAAGATGGGGCCTAACTAAAAGAAGTGGTCCACTGGAGGGCTTGCCTATGAAGGCTCTACTTGTCCTAGCCCCTTCCCAGTCTTCCCATAAGCTTTGTGGCTGTGCTGAGGCAGGCAGCTTGTCTCACATGCCTCTGCCACCATGGTATTCTATCTCATCGAAGGGCCAGTGTTGACCTTGAACTGAATGCATAAGTCAACACAATGACCTCATCTTCCGGCCACATTCTTGTTAGGTGAATGACAGAACTGGGAGGATGCTCTTGGCACCAAAGACAGGTTGACACAGACTAGAGATGGCCAGTTCACCACTGTAGGGGCACACTCGGTTCAATGCCAGCAGCACTGGTGCTACTGGCAGACCTTCCTTCCTGTACTCACATTTGGTTCTGCGCAAGCCAGACTGATGCCAGCATCACATGTGGAGATTCACATAAGGGAGAACTCAAAGGGCAGTTCAAGAAAAGACAGCTTTTTTTTATTGGGCAGAAGGTGGCCTTCAGGATAACAAGTGAGTATAGGAAATTCCCTCTGTATTTGAAAGTTCTGAAGTGTTCACTTTTAAACACTCAATTTTATTACCACAGAGTTGACCTCTAGGCCTGGAAAGCAGGGCAGAGCAGAGCAGAGTGGTCTCTGAGTTCTCTTTAGAAGGTATTATAGGAGGTGGAGGTTTCATATGTGCATGCTTGCACACACACGCACACACACACACACGCCACATACACACACCACACATATACACACCACACATATACACACCACACATATACACACCACACATACACACACCACACATACAAACCATACACATTACACACACACCACATACACACACCACATATATACACACCACACACAACATATCACATACACACACCACATACACACCACACACAAGCATACACATACCACAACATACATTACACGCACACACATACACATCATACACCATACACCACGCATGCACACAAATACCACATACACACACATCATACACACATCACAATCTACCACATATATACACACCATATACACACACACCATATACACACATGACATGTCGTAACACACATACCACATACATACAAATACCCCCCACAACATATATACACAAATACATTGCACACATTCACACAGAAACACCACACACATATACCACCCATAAACACACCACACCATACACCACCCATACCAGACACACATAAACACTACATACACATACCACACACACATACCACACACACACACACAAACACATACAAATACCGCATACCATATATCACACACATACAAACACACACAAACATCACACACCATATACCACACACATCACACATCATACATTGCACACACACACACACAGCATACATGCATACCACACACACACATCATACTTGCACACACACACACACACAGCATACATGCATACCACACACACACACATCATAGACCTCTCTCTCCCTTTCTTTCATATACATACCTCCCCAAATCTGATGAAGTTCTTGATTCTCTCCAACCACAATGGGCCTTTCAGAATCAACATGAAGCCGTTATACTTTTGCTTTTCTCCAAAGCCCAAAAGCTCTGGTAACTCCGGTCTGGGTAACACTCCCACCTAGACAAAGCCTGGATGGGCAGCTGCTTGTGGTATAGTGGTCTCATCCTAGGACAGAAAGAGACCTCTAGTGGCCATCACCTCTGTCCTTTGCTTCTCAGTTCTGCTACGGCCAAGGTTCGCACAGCCCTCGCCGCCTATGGTACTCCATCACCCTGTCTCTGTGTTATTTCTTTCTTGCCAGCTGCAGTGTAAATGCATATAGGCTGAGGCGAGGGAGGGAAAATATGCTGCTCTGAGTAGCTGGCACCGATAAATAGAATGCATGACTAAGAACCTACTTTTATAAGTAGCGGAGACCAGAAGCATGCTAGTTTCGAAACAGTTGGTGCCTGGTGGTTAAAAGTGTGACAAATACGTTACATTTTGTTTGTGGCAAATAGTTCCTCCTAATATGTGTGGTGTGTGATCCACACATGCGATACTTGACAGTAAAGGACACAGGATAGAATGGTGATTGGGAATCGTGAGTTCAAACCCTGATCATCTCACTTTCCTACGCAGGCACAGAATGTAGATTTCGGACAGAATGCTGCATAAGTTCCCACACAGCTCTGTGTTCCTGTGCGTGTGTGTACACACTGCAGTGACAAGGGCCTGAGGGACATTGCAATGGCTGAGTTATGTCATTCCAGTCAGAGGAAGTGCCTTGGCTTGCTCCTGCAGGCTGCCACCCCGCCATGGCGGTTCAGAGGACCGAGGAGGTTTTACAATTGGCAGGTGCCTCAACTTAGCTCACAGCTCCTGGGAACTGGCTATCAGAGGGGGAGCTCAAACTTTCTACCAGCCCTCTTCTTGCATTGCTAGTACAGGAGAGCTGTCCAAGGCTCCAATACTGAACCCCTTGGCTGCGGACCAAGGCTGCTGCCATTTGGCTGGTCCATCAGCCTTTCAAACCTCGTGATCCTTCCCTAGTGCTAATGGCATTCAACACAAAAACACTGCCCTGACAAATGGAGTCCAGCTCTGCTGGCCTCCCAGGCTCAGAGCGCCAGTCAAATCCATCTCCAACACTTCCTGCTTACAAAGCAGCCTCGGGCCACTTCCTCTAAAAATGCTTAGGACTCTGGCCAGAGAGAAAACTGTCCACTTCTCTGCTTACCAGTCTCCTTAATGGGTGTAGGGTGTGTAAGGCAGAGGGTAGGTAGTGTTTGATCATTTGTGTTGCTCTAATACAGAACCTGACACTGGGTCACTTATAAAGGATAAAAAAATTGCTTCCATACTTCTGTAGGCTGAAAGCCCCAGATCAAGGTTCTGGCAGGAGCAATGTCTGTCTCTCTACTTCCAAGATGGTGCCAGCTGCTGCAGGCTCCAAAATGGACAAACGCTACATCTGTCCCCTTGGTGGAAGAGTTGGCAGGCAGTGAACGCACTCTCTCAAGCCTTTTTCCGTGGTCCCTGACTCTCCTCACAAGTGCGCCACACTTATGACGTGATCACGTCCTTCCAGGACTCATCTTTTAACACTATCACAATGGTGATCAAGTCTAGGTCGTAAATCATAGCATATATTCAGCGCAGGGACCAAGAAACACATTTCCACTGTAAATTCATAGGTATTCTATAAAGATGAGGATAACCATGATGGAGAGATCACTGTGGAAGCAGAAGGAATTTATCACAGGAGTGCGGGATCTGAACTTCCCGCTCTGCTCCAAGAACCTGGGCTCAGCGCTCTGCCTCCAACTGGGGCAGCCACCTGCCTCGGGGATCTTTGTTTTCCACATGTTTGAGACTGCTCTCCCCTTCCTAGTTAACTACTACCCATGTTAATGACAAGAGAGCCCAGCCAACACATACTTACCTGTGAATCAACCTGCAGAAGCTTGAAGCTCTGACCTAGCAAAAATAGCCACCCCTGTGTGGAATATCACCACGCCCGGACACACCCTTTTTGATTTACACGCACAGCTCTATCTTCACCACGACCCCATAGTCCTCTGGGCAGGCACGGGAGCTATGCATCCCATTTCTCTTCTCACGGAGTACCAGGCATAGCACCCAGGAGTGAGTGCCCATACCACTTACAAATAAACGATGAACGGAGAGTAAATGCTCTGCACTTCCGCATAGACGCTCCTGCCTGTGCTACAGCTTCAGCCGTGTAATAACCATGGTGTGATGTGAGTCCGGCGTCTTACCTGCTTCTCTCTTCCTGCATGAGGAGGGACCCTGAGCATCCCCCTTGTTGTGCTTTCACTTTCAACTCTCAGACAATGTGGTAGACTCTCCCTGAGCTGTTGCATGGTATGCTAAACGCCAACTGCCATCCATCAGGACTGATCCGGGATCTCTGAGAAGAAACCTATCTATCATGCCCGTGTTGAGTCTCAACCGCTGCCCTATTGTTCAAACACGAAGTCTTATTCCCATCACACACTGACCCATGGAGATGAAGGGGGGGTCATTCCTTTGCTCCTTCTCTTACCTACCCTGGTCACACGGGATGAGACGGCTCATGGTAATCCCTCCTTCACGTCTCATAGCCAGACATCTCTCTTCCACGAGATATACCCAATCAGAAGAGGAAGGTGTGTGGGTGAGAGCAGGCGGGGAGCCGGGATCCCTGACTCAGCAAGCTGTGCCCCTGTGTTCACCGTGCTGGAGGGGTTCTCTGCCGCAGCTATCGCACGGCTCAGGGAGAGGGGAAAAAAAACCCGCATCAGCCATTTCTCATAACAAGAAAGAGACCAATTTCCAAGATGCCGGCTGATTTCCATATCCCTCCTCCCCCCTCCTCTCTGAAACACGATGTAATCTCTCCCCTGCAATATAATAAATATTTCACTTTCAAATCCCGATTCATTAAAAGAAGCCCAGGAGGGAGAAATAATAAGGTGTCGCTTTACAGCCCAAATAAAACCGCGAAAGATATATTCTATAATTTATACTTCTGACTTTGGGTTGAGATAATTCATATATCATTTTCAGTTAGGGGCCCAAAATGGTGCTGCATCAGCAGATTGGCTGAAAAATAACTTTCTGTATTATGTTATGCCTTTCAGTAACATGCCCTGGTTATCATACATCAACACTGGGTTGACTTCAGGTGTCCCAGCGGCTCCTCCTGAGTCATTCTCTTCCCTACGCAGTGTGTCTTGCTCTCCGCAGTACAGATGGAGGCCCTCGGCTGAATGTGCATACATTCTCCAAGGCACAGAGGCAGAGCTCCAACTGGAGTCGGCTGGACGGGAGACATTTTTCTTACCATTATTACTACAACCTTCTCATTCCTCACCTCTAAGGATCAGAGCGCTAAATTGACCTCAGTGGGAGACACGCTGCCTGGCATCTTTCCAGCTGAGGTGTAGCACTTTATAGCCGGGGAGTTTTAAAAGACGAAAACAAGACAACTGTAAAAGAGGCAGCGGGCATTTTTGAGCAAGTTATTAATTTCCCTGAGCTCGAGACTTGGAAATTAAAAAAAAATGGAGTTGATAAGAATAATAATAGCAAACCAAACAGACTTTAGTGCATTATCTGAGGCAGAAGTCATAAACTGCGGTGAGCATTTAATGCACGTTTATGACAGACACACGCCAGGCACCGGGATGCTTGGAAACTGGTTTATCTTATTAACTCTCGTGCAGCCCCCACCTCAGTTGCTCCATGGAATTGAGGCCACAAGAGCTGTGAAATTTGTGCGGGACGGTGAAGAATGCACTTCTACTTTGTTTGTATGACAAAGCATTTTCCTAAACTTCTCATCTGACCCTGACAGTAACATAGAAGGGAAACGGGACTGGAAATCAGTTATGGAAGAATGACATGCAATGTTGTTTACTCCTGAGGTTTTGACCGTGAACTTGATTACTCCACTAGCCTTTGAGTCCACATATCTGGTGAATGCCCACAGTCTTTGGCATCCTTCAGGTCAAGTGGGGAAGTGTCACACCGTCTCTGCCAGTGACCTTCCTACCCGGCAGATCCTGTACTCCATATGTTTGACTTCCCATCACTGTGGCAAGTGCCTGAGAGAAGCAAGCAAGGAGAGAAAAACTTTCTTCGTTTCAGCCCATCGTCTCAGAGGCTTCAGTCTATCACCTTCGAGAAGCTGAGATAGACTAGAGAAGCTGACAACATAGTAGCCAAGAGAGAGAACACACGAAAGGGACAGGGCAGGACATCTTCCTCAAGGCACTGTGCCCACTGACCTTCTTCCTCCAGCTAGGTCATATCACCTCAAGTTGTTAGCAACTCACTAGGCTTCAACACATATCCCATGAGTTATAGTGACCTCCGTCCGTACAGCTTGATATTTTCCCAATATTTTCTTCTGAAATTTGAATATAAATATCTCACATACAGACCATAGCATTCCCCTTGTCCTAGAAGGTTCCTTCCATATTGAGGCCAACCTTCTGTCCCATCTGACAACCAGACACTAGACAGAATCGAACCCCCATTACCAGGAGCGGTCTCAAAACACAGCAGGCTGTGGGGTTTCCATAGCAGTAGAGGCTTCATGCTGACACTGCCCTGACAAAGGTCTTCTGAGGAACACTCATTTTTCGTCTCACTTGTACTTCCCCATTCCTGGTTACTAAGTGGAGACCCAGAGAGAAATGTGACCTAGGTCTCCACAGGTCAGATAATATGCCCAGGTCCTGGCCTCCTGAGCTCCTGGCCTAACATTCTGTCCACTGTGAAACAAAACCTCCCAGCCGGTTCCAGAATAATGTTCTCTGACATCCCAGCAGTCCAGTATGTGACAATAAGCTAGCAGCAGGAGTCACAACAGTAAGAAATGTGGGTGGAGGTTACTAAGTACCTGGCATTTGATGTGATGTAGTCGCTGTTGATGGCTACAAGCAAGCCTATAGTGGGTTAACAACCTTATTAGCCCCATTTTACAGTATAAAATCTATAAAAGCAAGTCAACGAAAACAAACCTTTTGGTGGTACATCCACAGAGTGAGAGATTACTCACCAACAAAAGCCAATGAGCGGAGCTCTGAAGATGGCTCCGTCCGTCAGTGAAGTGCTTCCCTCACAAACATGACAATAGGAGTTTAAATCTCCAGCACCCACATAAAAGGCAGCATAGTTTGTAGACCTATGATCCTAGTTCTGGGGAAGCAGAGCTAGGAGGATTCCTGTTTAACTGTCTGATCTGGCTAAACAGCGACCTCTGGGTTCAATGCAAGATCTTATCTCAATAACTAAGATAAAGAGAGGTTGGTGGAGGAAGATGCCCAACATTGGCCTTTAGCTTTATCATGCGCACAGACACAGACACACACACACACACTCACACACACACACACACACACACACAGAGAGAGAGAGAGAGAGAGAGAGAGAGAGAGAGAGAGAGAGAGAGAGTCAATGAGCCATCAAGACATGAGCAGAGGGAGGAAACCCTAACAGCATATTACTAGGTAATGGGAGCCACTGTGGCAAGGTTACAGGCTGTTTGATTTCACCTCGTTCTGTAAACTGTGGGGCTGGTTGTGAGAGGTTAGGGGCTGTGTGAAGAGGCATCACACAGAGAACTTTCAGGGTGTGAAATTATCTCGTGTGATGTTGTAATCGTGAACACATCACCTCACACATTTGGGTGCTGATGTTCATAGGCTGCACGCCCCAAGAGTGACCCGTAAGACCAGCTTTGAGAGATGATGATATGTTGATACCCGCTCATCAGTTACATCAGATGCCCCCATTCTGGTCTGGGTGCTAATAGTGTAGGGGAGGTCTTGAGTGTGGGGCACAGAAGGTATCATAGAAACCGTCTGTGGTTTCTTCTTAACTTTGCCATGACTCCAAAACTCCTTGAAAAAAGCACAGTTGAATGTAAAAGACCTAACAATAAAACACAGATGCAAAGAAAAATTAAGGAAAGTAAACAAAAACCTGGCATTCAGAATAAAAAGCAAGAGGGAAATTTCGTTAGGGAAAGAGAAAGGGGTGGGAGGAGGGCATGGGGGAGGAAAGAGAGAAGAGAGGAAGAGGAGGAGGGGGAAAGAGATAAAATGGAAGGAAGAAGAGGAAGAACAGGAAAAGGGGAAGAAAGAAAGGAGGAAGGAAAGGGGAGAGAGGGAAAAAAAGGGAGAGATGAGAGGAGGAGGAGAGGAGGGAGGAGGCAGAGGAGGGGAGGGAGAGGAGGGGGAGGAGAGAGACCAGAGGGAGGAGAGGGAGGAGAGGAACACAAAGAGGGAAGATAATATGAAGACACAGGAAGTTGCACACTGCTTAATGAAAGAAGCCAATCTGAACAGCCGCACACTGAGTGATCCCGGCTCTGTGACATTCTGGAAGAGGCAAAACCATAGCAACAATAAAAACATGAGCAGTTGCCATGGCTGCGGGAGAGGGAGGGAGACAGGAAGGGATGCACAGGAGCACAGAAGAAATTTAGGGTGGCAGAAGGACTGTATAATGCCACGGCACTCAACGTGTGTCAGAATCTGGAAAGGTCAGAACACACGTTCACTGTGAACTCTAGGTAACACAGGCTAACCACAGCCACTCACCAACTCTGACAGCAAAGCCATACCAAAGAAAGGCCTCAAGTGAGGAAGCTGTGGACCGCAGGGACCGACACAGCAGCGCTCTCTTCTCTCCCACAGTCCTTCTGTAACTGAAGACTACCCTTTAAAACTAACTGTGATAAGCTCTATAGGAACCATGGTCAGTAAATGGGTAAGCAATATTGAAATCTAGACTTGGGTAGTTCCTAAGCACACACTCTGGAATCTTAAATCAAGAGACTCTATGGTCTTTAATTCCGGTTCTGCATCTGAGTTCCAGTTTCCCATCCTAAAAGGAATGTGAAAACCACCTTTCTGTCAAAACCTTGCTCAGAAATGGCTCACTGAAGAATGGGGGGGGGGGGAATCTTTGTAAACTGAAGTCATTCCCCACCCTCCCCCCAATCCAGGACAAGACCAGGAACACACTGAGTTCCTAACCACTGGTCCGTGAAAAGGGCCAGCTTTCTGAGAGTCAATTACGGATACAATTTACAAAGCGTGCCTGGAAGAAGCTGTGAAAGACTCTGTCCCTGCTGTCCTGGAGCAGCCTCTTCTCAATCAGTCTCCAAGGACAGAGAAATGGTGGCTCTGAAAATCTCTTGGAACACAGAAGGTGTATGTGGAAACACATATGCATATATAGAGATAGATAAATTAATTATTATATAAACAGATAAATAAATAAATAATTCTCTCCTATAATTTTCTTCTTTTTCTCTAGAAGATGGAGGCTTCTCTCCCCCAGGACTCCAGACCTCAGAGAACATGAAGGGCGTTAAAAGATATCATTTGTCTTTGAAGAAAATAAGATTTTTTTGGTGAAATTTCAAACACTTAGAAAACACCATATGAAGCATCAGGTTTGAGGGGCAGAGAACAATAGCCTGGAAAGGCAGTAGGAAGGGACATGAATGAGATGTGTGTGTGTGTGTGTGTGTGTGTGTGTGTGTGTGTGTGTGTGTGTGTGTGTGTGTGCATGCTCGCTTGTGCACGTATGTAGGTATATGTGTATATATGTATAAGTATATATACACATATAGTATACATATATGTGTATATATGTATGTATACACAGAGAGAGAGAGAGAGAGAGAGAGAGAGATTTGAGCTCTCATTTATCATCAGAACAATTTCTTTGTTAATAAAATGACCTTGTGTAAACAGCTCCACTCCTCTCAGCTCTCTTGTCCTTACGAAAGGGACACCCACTGATCGATCACAGCCACAGGAGTTGCTGAATCAGGGTGAGCTGCCACCATTGAAAGAATTATATATGACTGAGCACAGGCTCTGGATTGGGACAGGTGGTGTTACAGAAGGGAGGCTTCTCAAATCAGCTCCTTTGAGGACAATGCAGTGAACTTGATCCTAAGGTAGCCCCACCCCGGAGACCCCTGACACAGGCTTGAGTGTAGCTTCAAGGACTTGCTTTTCCTAGGACCTAAAAGAGCCTGAACAAGTGACTTTGGAAACAGAGTTCTATCTCGGGTAGGGTCCCTTGTCTCAGGTCTGTGATGTTAACACAGTCACCAGGCAGCCAGCCACTGAGCCTCTCCAGCTCTTCTGGGAACTTTACATGACACTACTATGGTCAGCACATCAGGATTCCTGGTCTAGGTCTCCATTCAGCCACCATGTACTATCAAATCCAGGGAAACGGGAAAGACCTCTCCCGTGTCTCCACTCTGAGACGGAAGACTGGAGGAAGCCCGGTGCCCACTTTAGTGGTAGACTGGACTGGAGCTGGGAAACAGGGGAGTCTACTGGTGTCCATCTGGGACACAGACTTGCGTAGTAGGGGACCATGTCTTTACCTCTCTGAAGGCTATAGGGTATAAAGCTGCCAATCTGCAAGGTGCCATCTGGCTCTAAGAGTTCCAGTTCTGTGTGGGACTCCTCTTAATTAAACACACAGATATTAAAGCAATTTTTTAACTAACAGGGCGAGCAGCTGGAGTGGAAAATCACCTCCCATTCATGTGGCTCTCTACTGCCTTCCCGGGCTATTGTTCTCTGCCCCCCAAACTTGACGCTTCATATGGCGTTTTCTAGTGTTTGAAATTTTACAAAAAGATCTTATTTTCTTCAAAGACAAAAGATATCTTTTAACCCCCCCCCCCCTTTCATGTTCTCTGAGGTCTGGAGTCCTGGGAGAAAGAAGCCTCCATCTTCTAGAAAAAAGAAGGAAATTATAGGAGAGAATAAACCCGCCATCACCCTGCTCCCCTCCCAGTAGAAGTATCCTTCCCGATTGCCAGCCAGTCCTCTAAGGCCTGGAATTAACCCCATTATGTTGCATATCAGCCAGCCACAGATAACACACAATGAAAGTAGAGAGCCTTTTGATTTGCTGATACAATTTGGTGAAAAAAAAATTTTTTTCTTTTCATCAGAATCGCTCTTATGTTTTGTTCCCTCTCTTTAAGGGCCGCTGCTCTCTGCCAGGCCGTCACCGACTTTTTTACTGAGGTGGTGGTTTTGAAAAGGCTCAAGTCTCCCTCACTACCTACCTCAGGACTATCTGCATTTTAACAGGGAACTCTGAAAGGTGAAAAGAGACTTCAGTGGCAAAGGAATAAATCCCTAATGGAAGAGTTTCAGATATCGGGAGGGACTACTTTATGATTGGGGACACCTCCCTACCTGGATGCATCTTCCCCATCCGCACCATGCTCAGGCCCTGCCTTCACTGCCCAACTGCGGGACTTTGGGACTTTGGAAAGACAGGTCCGTCCCGCCCCCTCTTACCCCCCAACCCCCCCTAATTGTGCACCATTCCTCAGCAACCTGTGTCACAACAAGAAGGATCTGGGTCACACCTGAAGCAGGCCCTCTGGGGAAATAGTGCCTTCTTAAAGCCAATAGCCAGCTCTCCAGCCTCCGCAAGCTCATTTATATGGAGACAGGCTTTAGTTAGGGTCAACCACTTCAGACGTATTTATTCTTATACACAGCAATAAAGCAAGTAGCATATTTTCTTCAACCAGTAACAAGAGAGACTGGCTTATTTCAGTGCACCATGCGGGGATCAGACAGGGGGCTGTGATGGAGACGACTGCTCTCCTTTTAGCTCTCTTTGCAGCTGACGTGATTCTAAACTTAAAAGACCCTATAGTATCTACTAAAAACTCTTAGATCTAATAAACACGGTTAATATTGCAGAATACAAAAATAGGTGGTTAAAAAAAAAAACCCAGTAGCTTTTATATATACACCAATAATGTATTTCAAGGGGAAGAAATTAGGACAAATATCCCATTTTCCATAGCTTTTTTAAAAAAAATTAAGCACCTAGGAATACACGTAGCCAAAGGGGGGAAAAGTCCCCAGCAATGAAAATGTCAACCCCCATTTAAAAAGGGGGGTTAAGATGATATTAGGAGCCGGAAAGACCTCCTGTGCTCCTGGGTTGGCAGAATTAATATTGTCAAGATGGCTATGCTAAAAAAGATGATTTTTACAACCGAGTTAGCTATGACAGCCACCCCAACAGTTCCATGTGGTAGAGATAACCAGATGCCAGGAAAGATCTGCTGCTCGAGTTAAGTATTATGTATGTGAATGCTCTGGGGGCCAAGAAAGGTGGACAGGAAGATTAGAGAAGACGATGGAGCTGCTTAATGTGCCAAGAGGATGAAGTGAGCAGTCGATCTAGACACAGTCAGCTATGAGGACAAAATACACAGAGCAGGGAACTCCAAGATTCCCTTTGGTAGAGGAACTATCCTGGGTGGGGAGTGGGCTTCCTCCCATTTTTTTCTCCCTCTAGGTACGTGTTGTGATAGCCACCCAACTGGTCCAGGAAACTAGCGTCATGATAACCAGCCTCCAGTCCTAGGCTAGGGATGGATTCTGGGAGCCAACCAGGAGCTGTGTCAGCATTGAAGCCTGCTGGGCCATGTGGCTGTCTGTAGTCCCCAGATCACCTGAGGACCAGATGGACAGCCAGCATCAAACAACAAGATATACCAATGTGTAAACCTCTGGGTGATTCCAGTCCTGGCCAGCTAACCTTCATGCCTTTCCTGCTGGAGCCAAGATCAACCACCCCTGGTCTGACGCCTTTCTAGATTCCCAACTCACAGACTCCAAGCTTAACAATATGTATGTTTGAAGTTGCAAAGTTCAGGGATATGGAAGACCTCATTTACTATGCTGAGGGCTTTAAGTTTCTCCTTCCCAACTGCTACCACCAGCCTGCTGAAAAAGGGACTGAGAGAATGGGGAAAACCACCCCAGTGTCAGTCTAAGAAAGCCCTGCTGCAGCACGATGTTGTGGAAATCTTAGTTTTATCTTTTAAATCAATATCAAACTTTATTGTGTTGCATATTTTAATTTGTGTTTCTTTTCTTATAAAACTAGCAAGTACAACTACTTTTAATTGGCACACTACAATTCACTGTACCCTCCATGGCTCTTGTGATATACTCCTCCATGTGGAGAGGTCTGAGGGCTAAGGGGTGGGTGTACTGCTCTCCTCTGACCCCAGCAAGGAGGCAGTGAAAAGTGAGGTGATGAAGAGGGCTAAGAACAGGAAGAGGTAAGAGGGGGACATTCGCTAAGAAGGGCAACAGCAGTAGAAATAAATAGAAAGAAACAAGAGGACATCAGGACAGATTTGCCAAGCATACTTGATAATTGTGAGCCACCACGTAGAGGGAAATGTTCCAGGGGACTTGGAGTTTCTCTCACACTGCTTATTATAGTAATTTTGCTATGTAACAAATGAACTCCAGACTTAGCAATTTCCAACATCCATGTTGTTAAGCTCAGAGTCTGTGCATTGGGAATCTAGTAAGGTTGACCTTTGCCCTGTGATGTCTTGGTTCCAGCAGGAAAGAACTCACTGGGAGGCACGTACACTGGTATATGTTGGTGGTTGATGCTGGCTGTCCACCTGAACCCTGGGTGATTTGGAGACTGTAACCGCATATCCCAGGTAGGCTTCAGTATTGGTACAGCTCTTGTCGGCTTACAGGATCAAGCACCTGAAGGATTGGGCACATGGCACTTCATCCGGTCATTCTGTATCACTTCTGCTGTATACCCTTTATTATTGTGGTCCCAACAGTCTGCCTTGGTTCAGTGAACTCTGCCACTAGATGGGAGAAGGGTCAAGAAGACAGGATAAGATGAACCTGTGGAATGGGGCCCTTTGCTTAGAAAAGACAGTCTGTCAAAATCCTCTTTTGAGACCCTTCATCAAGGCTTTTCTTATGCCTATAAAATCCCATCCTGTCACTGTGAGCAGCCGACAGCCCTTGTCGTCACCTTTGCCTTCTCCAGAAACCTTTTAGCATCCTATCTTGTTTCTAAAATGGTGTTGAGTCTGTGGAATGAATGGGCAAACAAATGCCTATGTATATGGACGATGAGTTACAGGCATGTCTCGATGGCACGTGATACAGACAACACAGATCCTGCCTAGAGAGACTGGAGCTCCTTGAAGGGAAGGGACCACTTAAGGAAAGTTCATTTCATTGCTCTCACATCCCTCCTGTATGTTCTCAGCTAATCCGGCAATCCATTATTTATGTGTAGCCTAATTAAGATTGTGAGTGGCTTGATCCTTGTTTACTTAAGCCTATCCCGGAAGATTGCCAAGATTAAATAAAATTACCTGCAGGCAGGCGAGTCTCCCAGGGGCTGGGCTAGAAAAAGAGTTGGAGAAGCTGAGAAGATGCCCATTGGTCTTCTGTGAGAGCTTGTGCCCCGGAAACCATCTGCCGTCAACAAGCCCATGCCCGGTCTGCCCCACCAGAGGCAGGATGGGGCACAGCACACAAGCATGGAGGAACACGTGTGTCTTGGTGTCCACAGGGCTGCCGCTGTGTGAATGCATCTCTCACCATGCTGCTGTTCCTAGTGCTGCCAGGTCCAGTACACTTAATAAAGAATCAGATAATCTACACCAAACAAAACTCAGTGGAGTCTGAAACTAACTAATCGAAAACGATTAGCTCCCTTCAGCCTCTGAATCCACCTTTTCCTTGTAAAACCAAAGAGCGGTTCTTATTTGGATGCTGGCCTTGTACTTTTAATGAAGAGAGAATCGGATTGGCTCGAGAGGCAGGGGCAGGCTAATATTTTGAATGATTAGTAGCAAATTGGAAAACCTTTCAAAGGACCATTTATATTTCTTCTACCCCCTAAACTGGTTCTCCTCCTACACTGTGATTAACTCATTCACATCCAAGTGGTCTGTGGACAAAGTGGATCCATATTGTGGGAAAACTTTCAGATTTGCCTGCACTCACAGCCAAGAGGCTACAGGGAACCTCCCTGTCTTGAAAAAAGAAGAGAAGCCTTGAATGGCGTTCTCCATCTTCCAGCTGAGACAAAGGAAATGCCATTGGCAATTGGTTCTCTAGAGTTGAACTGAAGACAAGGATTCTATCAAGAGACAGTGTCTAAGGGTTTTACTGCTGTGAGTAGACACCATGACCAAGGCAACTCTTAAAAGGACAACATATAATTGGGGCTGGCTTACAGGTTCAGAGATTCGGTCCAGTATCATCAAAGTGAGAGCATGGCAGCGTCCAGGCAGGCATGGTCCTGGAAGAGCTGAGAGTTCTGTCTTCATGTGAAGGCCACCAGGAGAAGACTGACTTCCAGGCAGCTAGGATGAGGGTCTTAAAGCCCATGCCTATAGTGACACAGTTCCTCCAACAAGGTCACACCTACTCCAACAGGGGCAAGCCTCTAAATAGTGCCGCTCCCTGGGCCAAGCATATTCAAACCATCACAGACAGTAAATACAGAGAACACAAGGAATTGTGATGGTCTTCCTCTGGTGACTTACAGCTTGGGAGAGGACATTAAGTGGCAGGCTGACTATTGGATGATAATGCTACAGGGATGCAAAGTTCATGGTAGAGAGCTAGGAAAATGCACAGAATGACTTTGCAGCCAATGGTAGGCTTCGAAGCAAACTTCTGAGTGTTGGTGAGGAACAAATCTGAGCAGAATAGTTATTGTGGGAGATGGAGAGTTGAGACAAGTTCGGGTAGAAGGTGGGTTGTGGTACCTGATATGCTGGGAAAATGACAATATGAATAAATGCATAAGAACGGCAGCAGCAAAAGCAGTAGTAGTCACATCATATGCATCTCTGATGTACTGTATAGAGCTCTGATTATCACACTTAAACAACAAATACAAATTCTTCCCTTTATATACAAAACGTAAGGAAGTCATACTGAGATTAAAGAATGCTCCTGAAGTCATGAGTGATAAAGCCACAATTTAAATGCAAAGACAGAGTTGGGCTCTATGCTTCATAGTCTCAGCCCCTGCCCACTCTTGTGAGCTACAAGGAAACTGGAGGGAGGCTCCTTAAGGTTTAATAAGGTCTGAATTTAAACATTTCTTTTAGGAATAAGGGGAAGACTCCTGAGATTCAGGAAATAAACAACTTACAATTCTCAAAGAAGTTCCTGAAACTAACAAGATACACAGGGCTGTGCCCCAAGCTTATCGAAGCAGTAAGGAACTTCTGGGACAGGAGACTCTTTATCATGTACAAAGAGAAGGCTCTGACCTGTTCAGCTGCCTGTAAGTCATGCAGAGAGCTTCAGGGTTGTACTTTTCATGAGCTGTCATCCATGCTGGGGTGTTTTTTCAATGATGAAGTTGTCTTGAGTCATTCCTGCTCCTGTAAGTAACCCTTTTACCTATACTCCTCTTAGTAACCACAATAAACTTACTGGTTCACCAACTTGGAATGTGGTAGACTTACTTTGTTCTGCTATAAGGTTTCCTATCTGAATAATCTATGTTCTGTGCTTGTCTAAGTTTCATGCAATACATGGGTTTGCCAGCAGAATGGAGTGTGAAAAAGTTGAACACACTTAGGTCACTGATGACCCAACCATTGCTGTATCCACTATACATAGTAGAGAAAATACATATATAGAAAAAAATGCACCCACAGCCAATGGTACAGTCAGCCTTCAATATATATTTGTTGGTAGCATCAAATCACTGTTGATCTCAAAGGTCTTTCCTACCTTTATTATGGAAGCTAACATTCTTCTCTTCTACTAACGAAGAAAATAAAATAGAGGGGCCACCTAACATTCTAACAGAGGAGTTCAAACCCAAAGACTTTCGAAATGGGAGTGGCTATAAAATGCCCATAAAGTCCATTGAGGTAATAGAATTCTGGATGGAGTTAAGAGCAGGACAGATTCCTACCTGCTGCAGTAGGCTTGAAGCAGTCTTCCCTGAAGCAATCACCAGGTGGGTGGTTTCTTCCCTCAGGAGACAAAGCAGAGCTGGCCCTGAACATAGAACACAGCCTACTAACGGGCCATGCAGAGCACAGTCTTGAGAACATTGCATACAGGAAGTGAATTTGTAATATCTGCTGCTCTTGTTTGAAAGTGAAACACCCCCGTGGGCTCACATTGGTTTGAACACTTGTCCCAGGTGGTCTTTCTGTTTGAGAAGGTGGTCAAGAAATGGAGCCTTACTGAAGAAAGCCGGTCACTGTGGAGAGTTCTGAGGTTTTATAGCCCGCTCTCTGTCTCTGCTTCCTGACTGTGATAGAGTGTGGCCAGCTAGCCTCTTGCTCCTGACTCCATGCTTTCCCTGCCAGATTGTTTCTTCTTGGAGGCACACCCATCTTCCCCAAACAGACTAAGCCCCTCCCTCTGCTGAGGAGGATCTGAGATCCAGAGAAAACAAACAGCTCTTAACTGAGAAACTTGAATGGGGGCCAGCTTTTCCAACTGACAGCTCTGAGTTCTGTTCAGCACCCTTGCTACCCTTTGTCTGAGGACTCAATAATGGAGACACCACACTCAGGTTTGGGGAGTGCCTGACAACTGCAGAGAGAACCAAGGGACTGTGTACTTAGGAATCAAGGCCCTGTTTCCACATTTGGACCAGGAAAGTCATCATTTAGCATAACTAAGCCAGAGCATAACCCAGAGGGATCCTGGGTAAAGACCAAGTGCTAAAGGAGCCAGTTCCTGCTGTGAGGTAGAAAGTGCACAGTTTAAGCCTATTTGAAGCATGCACAGGCCTCAGGGCCTACACACTGTACCGACAACGGCTTGAAGGAGAAGGCTGTTTGAGTTGGAAGAATGTGGTTTGGCACCAAATGCTTATCGGGCACCCAGGGTGGTAGGCCAATTATAAAATTAACACTGTTCATGTCTGCTCTGCCAAGTAGAAAGTAACTACTTTACAAAGGGACTAGGCATCCAAAATTAAACAGGGAGGGAGAACCTACTAATTCTCTCTCTCCTCTCCCCTACTCCGTTCTCTTCTCCTCCCCTCTCCTCTCCTTCCTTGTCCTCTTCTCTCCATCCCTCCCTCCCAGCATCGTGATGCTGGGCTCAGAATCTTCCAAGCAGAAGGGAGGGGCGGGGGTAGGGAATGATACAGAGACAGGGAAATACGTTTAGATCATCAAATACTTCCTCCCACTCCTCAATTATTTCCTCTCCCTTTCTTCTTCCCTCCCTCAACCCTGCATGCTTCTCTCCTCTCTCTCTCTCTCTCTCTCTCTCTCTCTCTCTCTCTCTCTCTCTCTCTCTTTTTCTCTCCTTCCCTCTTCCTCCTCCTCCTCCTCCTTCTCTTTGTGTGTGTGTGTGTGTGTGTGTGTGTGTGTGTGTGTGTGTGTGTGTGTGTGTGTGTGTTTAGGTACATGTGCAGGTGTGTAGACAGGTGTGAGTACACACGAATTCAGAGTTCAACATCAAGTGCCTTCCACAATCTGTCTCTACCTTAAATTTTTTGAGATAGCATCTCTCACTGAACCTAGAATAAGCAGGTGAGTCCAGATTGGCTGGGCATTGAGGCCCGTGGGCTAACTTCTGTCTGGGAGGATAGGTCTGTGCTGCCACTCCCAGCATTTTTCACAGGATGCATACTTGCATGGTGAGACCCTTATAACTGAACCATCCTCCAGATTCTCTCTTGCCATTTCTGTTAGAGATGCCAGTATTCCCACTGTCACCCTCCCCCAAGTACTGTGTCCAAGTAAAGTCTGTTTGGTGAAATCAAAGGAGCACTGGAGTCTGAGATATCTGGGTTCGAATCACTCTTTCATTGCTACAAGCTGTGTAATGTCAGACAAGTTAGCTGACCTCTCTGAGGCTCTTGGCTCCTGTCTGAAAACAAATAGACACTATTTACCTGCTGGTGGCATCCCAAACAGGGGATGGGATGATACCTAGTTAAGGTTGCTGAATGCTACATCTTACAGAGTATCCATAAATCCTGACGTCAGTTGAGGGTATTTAAGATTCAAATGAAATTGACCACATCCCCCACTTGACTTGCAGAAGGAGACCCATTCTCTCCGAAGACTCTTGGCTGAGGTATTGGTGGTTATTTATATCACCTCCAAATACTTTCAGTTTATAATCCAATGATAATCGCCTTCCTCTACACATGCTCGCTGAGTTCACCAGGCTTGTGCTGAAATTTGGGTAATGGAGAAGTGCATCGTGGGGCACAACAACCTCAATTGACATTATCACTCTCCCAGGAACCTTCATCCAAAAATCAGGACTCCCTCTCAGCCTGACTGCACTTCCAACCTTCTCACCAACATATTTTCCCCTTCCCATCACCTTCCTTTCCCTGACTACCAGCCTCACTCTCACCCAGACTCTAAAATCTTCTCCATGTCTTACTCAGAGTAGGTTGGCTGTTTTCCTTATTTTGCTGTATCTTCTCCCATCAATTTGGGAACTACATCTTTTGCTTCAGAACTATTCCATGTCCAAGTATTTTCCTACATAGTCAGTCCCCTCCCTTGTGCAGAGGTCTGAGGACATTAGTTACTCTGGTGTATCCTTACTGCCTTGTAGGTCCAAGGTCAAAAGATGTCTAAGCGATGTATTTCCCCAACCCCTTTTTCTTTTGTGTTGTCTCTTTGCCATCTTCCCTGAGGCCCCACCATCCTCTGCTGCCCACTTCTCTTGACTTTCTGGAAGTCACTCCTTGTGCCACCTGAGCCAATCCCTACAAAAGCCAGCTGAGATTGGCCAGAGACAGTGACCTCATCCTCATTGGCTGTTTCATGGGCTTTTTCAGCCATGAACTTCTAAATAAGCCCTCCCCCAGTTTACCTAATTGTATTGTTCTTACGCTGCAACCACCTCCTATCCTCCCATCCCTCCCTAGTTCCTTCTCAGATGCTTATTCTCTGCCCCCCTCAACCCTGTACTCAAGTCCCAGGCAGTAAGTAACTCCCCACCCACTCTTAGTGGGCTGCCCGACCATCTCAGCATCCATTCCAACAGTTCAACCTCCCACAGTGCTGATGAGCCCTACAGACTTCTCTTCAGCTACAATCCTCCCACGGCCCTGTTCTCAGTTGAGAAACCCTTTTGGAACTCTGGCTGAATGAGGAACAGGTGTCTCCAGCTCATGAACCCAGGCAGCACCCACTCTGCCCTCCATGTCTACTGCCCAGTCAGCCCCTCTAGGCTCATCATATTCAGGATGGAGCCAGCAGCCCCCATCCCTCTCCTCCTCCTCATGCATCCACTCATTCATTCAGCCGGCGCCCCAGCATCTTTATTCCCGTGCCTTTATATAACATCTCTATGCCGACAACTCTAAGCTTTTAATTTAAGCCCAGAGCTTTTTTTCTTCCATTATAGGCTCGTGTCTCTTGCTGCCCACTCGACAACATTCTTTCTTACTTATCTTCCAGACCTTTCGTCCTTAACAGAGGATTCTTTCCTCCTCCCACTGTAAGGCTGTTTCTTTCCGAGTGGATTACATATTAGTGGATGGCTTGTTTACGTAAGGCAGAAACAGAAACCTCACCTTGTTCTCTCTCCTTGCTCCCCAGTTCAGCTGGTAGTCATGTCAGAATTGCTTGTTCTGAAACCTAGCCAAACCTGTCCTTTCCTTCCCCATCACTGCCACCTCATCCATCTGGTCTGTGATTATATTTTTTTTGTGCATGACTCTGGCAGTTTGCTCTCCTCCAAATTTACCCATATCCTCCCTGAGAAAAGTAGTCTTAAAAGGCACACACACACACAGGCCGTTGTTGTTCTCCTACAGGAGGCCAGTTAGCCATCTTCACATTCTTTATCACACCTTGTAAGTATTAATGGTGATCTTTAGGAAGAGAAACCTATTCCATTGTTTGTAGAGGGGTGTGTATGCAGTTCAAAGCAGGTGAGGTCCTAGGTTGCTAACAGGTTGTGAAGTGCATTATCTGGAGGGGGCATAAGTGTGCATAGAACATTCAGGTAAGGGTTGCAGGCTCACAAATGCATTACTAGACGACAGGCGTGTGTGTGTGTAGCCCAAACCAGGTGAAGTTCAAGGTTACTAAACTGTCTCCTATGCTTGCTGTCCCAGAAGTATTTGTTGACAATCCAAAGTCACTTCATTTTTTTTTAACTGCTCTTTTCCAGGTCTGTCTGTAATAATGCCATGGCTTTCAGCTCCTCAGATAAGAAACTGATCTAAATCTTATTGGTCTTGGAGATTTTCGCTTCTGCTCTCTTAGTGCTATGAAGCTTTTCTTCTGAAGCTGACTCTTAAACTGAGCCTTAGCACAGAGTCTACCTCTTCACAGAAGCCTTCCCCAACACCCCCTTTTAAGTGTGCGCCTATAAACCCGCATTATCATCTAGGATTTCAACTTGAGGCTCTCCTTGATAACACTTAAATTCTTTTTGTTTTTCTGTTTCTTGCTTGTTTCATGTGTGTCTCCTCCATGAGGTCATAGACCATGTCTGTTAGTTCAACATTGGGTCCCCTAGACGGATAAGTTCACCTGGCAGACAGTACTAATTACTCAACAAATAGCCATTGAATCTAAATAAATGGTTGGGAAAATGACTCTATTGATATAATATGTATGAAATGTTGGACAAAATATTATTTTTGCTCTCAAGGGAAAAGCAAGCAGAGAGAATACACGTGTAATGGCAACAGCATTATTTCTCCTGTGAAGAGCATCCGTTAAATAGCATGAAAGCCTGGGGTGAAATCAGGGGCTGCAGAAGATGTCACAGAGAGCTGGGACAGGCACCTTCAGGACGGAGATTTGGTAAATATGATTTTTTTTATTGCACTGCATTGACTGAATGCAGGCTCATGCACAGAGGTCAGAGGACAGCTTGGGGGGAGCATCATTCCATCCTGTGAGTCCTTGGAATCAAGCTCAGGTCATTAGGCTTGGCAAGAAGCACCATTAGCTAATGAGTCATCTCAAAAACCACAGCTCAGGTTTTTCTCTTCCTTTCATTTTTAAGGAAATTAGGTTGAGATCGCAACTTATTCCTGCATTTTAGCTTGAAGTCAACCCAAGTAATTGGTTGATACTGAAGATTAGAGCTGGAAATTTTGATTATCAGCATGAAATGTTGCCTCAGCATTTGGAAAAAAGAAAAAAAAAGGTTAAGGTATTTCTTGTACTTGACCCTCCAAAAATTTCCCTTTCGTCCAATGTGCTGATTCTCTGAAAGTAAAGTCACAGGTTACAAATGCAAATGAATCAGATTAGGGAGAGGACAGGGACCTCCTACCACACAGCACCACACTGTTCTTAGCATAGAGGACAGGATAGTCATCTCAGGCTGCATTTCACTGCAGTAACAGACGATCTGAAAACCTTAATGGCTCCCACCCCATAAACTTATTTCTTACTTATGCTACGTGGATGTTATATTCATTTATATATTTCTTGACCCACACTGAAACAGCAGCTCTGGTCAAGGATGTGTTTGTTGGTGTTGAGGGCAGAAGAAAGAGAAATTTCGCAGCCGAATGCTGGCTCTTAAAGTATATTTAAAGTATAAAATAACTTACGTGATTAACATTTCATTGACCTGAGTCTATCGCGTGGCCAAGGCTGACATCACTGTGTCAGAGATATCAAAGTCCCTGCAAATAGAAAAACAAAAAGCACCAGAAAGGCTGGCTGTGTAGCTCAGACCTGCAGAGCCAGAATCTAGAATTTCCTGTATAATCCTCCACCATGGGTGCAAACAAAGCAGTCATTTCTCCTTTAAGACGAAATTAATATATATTCCATTCTGTAAGTAAGCATCTATGCCTTTCTTCCAAGTACACAAGCTAAGGATAAAAATAGAGGCATTACATATGCCTATGTGTTCTGTAAACTAGCACATACGCAAAGATGCTGGAGGTTGGCTTCAAGAATTAGAAAGGTCTTCTGTGTGTGTCATAGATGCAGATGAAAAAATATATTTAGAGGCAAAGCCAGTATCTCATCCAGTAGATTACTAATTATAAATTCAAGTAGACATTTGGGGAGGATGGCATGAGCCTACCATTTAGTTACAGCAAATGCCCAATTATAAGTTCTCCAACAATAACAACAACAACAAAATTGTATTTTACATAGTTTCGAATCCTCAGTGGCTAATAATGCCTGTATTCAGTAAATGATCAATAACTTTTAAAAATATGCCCATGCAGATACGCCCTCCTTTATGTAAAGCTGAAACATAGGCAGAGGAAGGGGAGCATGCGGTGTTCGTCTTCCTGAGCTTGGCTTTCCATATCCATTCTCCAGCAAATGTAATTATCTCACTTTTCTTTCCAGCTGTATAAAATTCCATTGTGTGCATGGACCACGTTTTCTTTGTCTAGTCATCTGCTGCTGGGATTCTAGTCTGGTCCCATTCTTTGGCTATTGTGAGTAGAATTGTAACAAACATGGCTGGGCCAGCATCTCTGGGACGTGCTGATTTAGAGGCCGTTAAGTGCATACCCAGGAGCGGTGTCTCTGGGTCATGTGTAGCGTCTCCTTTCAGTCCTTTTGAAGAATCTCTACCAGTTTCTGCAGTGGCTGCACCAGTGCCCACCCCAGCTGTGCAGAAGGATTCCTCATCTCTCCCTGCATCCTCGTCACCATTTGCTGTCACTTGTGGTCTTGATGCTGGCCACTCTGACGAATGAATGTGGGGAATGAATGTGGGGTAGAATCTGAAAGCAGTTTTAATTTGCATTCCCCCGATAACGGAGGCTTCCAGACATGTTTCCCAGTACTCGTTGGCTCTCTGTGTTTCTTCTTTGGGGATTTGTCTATTCAGTCCGCTGGTCTATTTGTCAATTAGATGATTTTCTTGTTGCTGTTTAATTTCTGTAGTTCTTTATACATGCTAGATGATGCTCTTCGGTCTTGGCGGGTAGTTGGCAAATATAGTTTTTCCCATTCGGTAGCCATTTCTTCACTCTGCTGAGTTTTTCATTTGTACTGCAGAAGCCTTTTCATTTTGTGCGATCCCACTAATCAATTCTTGTGATTATCATATGTGCTATTGATGCTACTTTAAGAAAAGAACTTACAGGACTGGAGAGATGGCTCAGAGGTTAAGAGCACTGACTGCTCTTCCAGAGGTCTTGAGTCCAATTACTAGCAACCGCATGGTGGCTCACAATCATCTGTAATGGGATCTGATGTCTTCTTCTGGTGTGTCTGAAGACAGCTACAGTGTACTCACATACATTAAATAAATCTTAAAAACAAAACAAAACAAAAAAACCCCACTCCCTGCCCCTGCAGAGGCCCTAAGGCTGGTTTCCAGAGGTCCTGAGTTCAATTCCCAGCAACCACATGATGGCTAACAACCATCTGTAATGAGATCGGATGCCCTCTTCTGGTGTGTCTGAAGACAGCTACAGTGTACTCATGTACACAAAGTAAATAGATAAATCTTTAAAAACGTCCTCCCTATGTCTACATTTTGAATAATAAAAAATCAGGTTAAGACATTTCTAGGTGGCAATTTATCTCGCATTTCAAAAATGTTTATTGAGTTTTGATTTAAAAATTCCAAGTTTTAGAAATTTATTCTCAAAAAAAGACTGGAAGTGCTCACAAAGAAGATAACTGGAGATGTGTGGATCATTTATCACTATCATATAGATAAACGAGATAGGGAGGTGAGAGAAAGGGAGGGAGGAAGAGAAGGAGAGAGAGAGGGAGGGAGGGAGAGAGGGAAAGAGGGAAGAAGGGGTGCAGAACCACATAAAATCCAGCCTCTGACAACAGAGTTCTGGTGAAATAGGTTGTAACATAGATAATATTGGTGAAAAACTAAATAATTATAAAAAGTGGGTTTTGAAAGCACAGTTATCAGAGAAACTATGTGGGAGAAAAAACCCATTAGTTCTGAAATATGACACATATAATACACCTAATGTTAACAACATGCATAGCCTGTCTCTACACACAGATGTGCATACATGTGTACCGAGCTGTCTCTACACACAGATGTGCATACATGCATACCAAGCTGAAAGTCAGAACCAAATTATCCATTTCAAAAGGAAAAAAAAAAACCACATTTCTTGCCATTTCCCCCGTTTGAATTATGAAGATAAAGAATGCCTAGACAGATCTCTTGTTCCCTCAGTGGAGAGCTGTTTGTGTGTCTATGAGGGGAAGAGAGGCTAGAGTGGGGGACAACACAGGCCCTGCTGTCAGGACCAATGGATGACGTAATCAAGGACATGAAGCAGTTGGCGGCCACTAGAATTAGAGGCACGGCCGTGAACGCAGAGGGAGGCATTTTACCAAGTTCTGCTGTGTCCCCTGTATTTATATGTTTTCTTTGAGTCACCATGAAAACTTGAGCAAACTCTTCATTTGTCTCTTTTGTTTTGTGAAGGTCGTTTTGCTTGGAGGAGAGGTGACCAAATGCCAACTTTTGCTTGGGAGCAGGAAGCAAGACAGCCCGAGTGGTTCAACTTCAACTGGGAGCTCATGTAGCCAAATATTAGAGTCATTAGCTTTGGGTGGAGGGAAAAGAAAGTGACTCGCCCAGCGTCCTCTACATTTTAACAAATCTTCCACAATTCTGTCATAAATATACATTATTATTATAATCAGAAAAAATATTTTAAAAAGTAAATTGATGTTGAATGATCCAATAAGCGAAGAAATCAATGGATGAATGAATTAACTAATTAGTGAAATGATTGACCCGCCCTCAGAAGTACGAACAGGATTCTAATTGACAAATTCGCTCGTTCCTATTGCCTGCTGTGGACATTAGTCAGCCTCTAGCTTTAGATGAGACACATTTTTAAAAGAGGAAAAAAAATACTCAGCGGAAGGAAGCAATATTTTCACACTGTTTACTCTCTAACATTTGCAAAATGCCTCTGTTCTATGCAGCCTGACAGGCCTCGTCCCTCATCTTCCATGATCGAGGTGAAACATCTCCAGAAGTCACTAGCACAGAAGTCCATGAAATCAGGGAAAACAGGCAGTGTGTAGGAGGCAAACGTACCAGCAAGCCCACTGCCTGCTTGCTTTGAAATCTAGTGGTTCCATTTCTATGTGGTCACATGATACACGTGAGTGTGTTTGTGTGTGTAACACACACACACACACACACATCGAGGTTGTCAATGAAAAACATACTTTAACACACACCCAAATACATTCAACCTGGACCCATGCCTCAGCCACATGTGTTGAACATGTCAACAAACTGTCTGATTTGTTCCCATCTCCCACATACACAGTCAGGCAAGGCTCAAAATTGGCTGTGCTGGGCTGTGAGGGACCTTCCAGGGCTTCTATGGAAAGCATATTGTCTGTCCATATGGCTGATGGAGAGGGCAGCTGGTTGAGAGAAGGACCCTGCCACCTGCCAGGTCCAGAGACAAGTGGCCAGCCAGAGTCCTGGATCCTGGACTAAGGACGGCTCAAGGGCATGAGGAGCTTTCTGGCATATTTGCAGAGGATGATTTCTGATGGACTCTTGAGAGGAGAGAAGAAGAGGAGAGGGAGCCGGAGGGAAAGCAAAGTCTGCCTGACAAAGCTAATTTTTTTTCCCTTGTACAGATGCTGCTGGCAGAAGAGCGGGGTGGGAGCAGTATGTTCAGCTACATTAGTCAGGGATAGAGTTTTAATAGGCTGCAGAAGGAAATGATGACGGCAAAGTTAGGAGCAGTGAGTAACTCAATTTAAGAGAGCCAAGCTCCCCAGGAGGTGACAGCAGAGCCACCATGTTTTTGTTCAGCCCCCTGGAGGCAGGGCTGGGTGCTGAGATCACAGAAGACACTGCCAAACCGGGGCCCCTGGGAGGCGACACTGAAACATCCAGAGACTCTTGAGCAGAGCCAGCCTGTATGGAAATAATTCTGAGCCACTGGGGACTGAACTGTGTCATTCATGGTTATTGGAGGTAGGGGAGAATGCCAGTCTGCAAAGCTCTGAACAGAGTCTGAATATCGGTTCATTCATTTGTTCGTTTGTTCATTTGTTTATTCATTCATTCACATTTTTCATTCCTTCTGTGTGTATCTAAGTGTGCGTGTGTGGATACACCCATGTCTAGGAGCACATGTAGAGACAAGAAGACAACTTGCAAGAGTTGGTTTTGCCTTTTCAATACCTGGGTACCAAGGACTGATCCTAGGCCACCAGATGTGGCAACAAGCATCTTCACCCATGGAGCCATCTCACTGGCCTCTTTACTTTTTAAAGAGAGAAAGAAGCCCTTGAACAGGAGGTTAAAGGAAGAAACCATTACCCTGAATAGGAGAGGGGACACCAGGTGGTGTGTGTGGTTGGTGAGCCTGGTAAGGGGTAAGCTGGTGACAAAGGGGACACCAGAAAAAAGTGTTCTTCCTAAAGTGAAAAACGATGGATGGGGAGGCGGATGGACTCAGGCTCTGGCTCCTGTTTATTCCCCAGGCCTGCCATGTTTGTGTAGTTGTTTTCTGCCTAGCGGCCCACAGCAGCATTCCTCAGTGTGTGATGGACAAACTGAAGTCTGCCACTTCTGGCTTACCAGTAAGCCATCCCCACCCTGATGACCCAGCTTCCTTTTTTGTGTGGCTTGCCACATACCCTCACCCTAGTATAAGAACACTCATGATCTTCCCCCAAGCCTGCCTCCACCAGTTCACACTTCCCCCAGCCTGCCTCCACCAGTTCACATTTCCCCCAGCCTGCCTTCACCAGTTCACACTTCCCCCAAGCCTGCCTCCACCAGTTCACACTTCCCCCAGCCTGCCTCCACCAGTTCACACTTCCCCCAGCCTGCCTCCACCAGTTTACACTTCCCCCAGCCTGCCTCCACCAGTTCACACTTCCCCCAGCCTGCCTCCACCAGTTCACACTTCCCCCAAGCCTGCCTCCACCAGTTCACACTTCCCCCAGCCTGCCTCCACCAGTTCACACTTCCCCCAGCCTGCCTCCACCAGTTCACACTTTCCCAAGCCTTCCCTCACCAGTTCACACTTCCCCCAGCCTGCCTCCATCAGTTCACACTTCCCCCAGCCTGCCTCCACCAGTTCACACTTCCCCCAGCTTGCCTCCACCAGTTCACACTTTCCCAAGCCTTCCCTCACCAGTTCACACTTCCCCCAGCCTGCCTTCACCAGTTCAGCCTTCCCCCAGCCTGCCTTCACCAGTTCACACTTCCCTACGCCTGCTTGCACCAGTTCACACTTCCCCAAGCTTGCCTTCACCAGTTCACGCCCATGAGTTCACTCCTACACTGCATCCTTACTTAACATTGTTTACTTTGAGGTAATGCCCAGGTACTCCCTCCTCCAATGACCATCATCTGGTCACCACCACTTGAGGGTGACCCCCTCCTCTACCTTCTGAGCACTTTTTCCTGTACTTCACCCGTGAAGTCATTTTTGGGTGATTATATATCTCTTTTACGCCCCCATTTTATGACTTTTATAAACATTTTTATTGGATATTTTATTTATATTTCGAATGTTATTCCCTTTCCTGAGATAAGACCCCATTCCATCACCCTCCCCCTTCTCCTATAAGGGTATTCCTTCTCCCAAACCACCCCTTCTTCCCACCTCCCCACCCTGACATTGTCCTATACTGAGGGGTCCAGCCTTGGCAAGACCAAGGGCTTCTCCTCCCATCGGTGCCCAGCAAGACCGTCCTCTGCTACATATGCAGCTGGAGCCATGGGTCAGTTCATGTGTACTCTTTGAATAGTGGTTTAGTCTCTGGTTGGTTGGTATTGTTGTTCTTAAGAGGTTGCAAGCCCCTTCAACTCCAATACTTTCTCTGACTCCTCCATTGAGGACCCTGTTCTCAGTTCAATGGTTTGCTGCTAGCATTCACCTCTGTATTTGTCTCTCTCTGACTGAGCCTCTCAGGAGACAGCTATATTAGGCTCCTGTCAGCATGCACCTCTTGGCTTTATCAATAATATCTAGGTTTGGTGACTGTATATATATGGGCTGTATCCCTCCTGGTGGGGCAGAATCTGAATGGACATTCCTTCAGTCTCTACTCTAAACTTTGTGCCCATATCTCCTCCGATGAATATTTTTGTTCCCCCTTTTAAAAAGGACTGAAGCATCCTCACTTTGGTCATCCTTCTTGAGCATCATGTGGTCTGTGGATTGTATCTTGAGTATTTCCATCTTTTGGGCTAATATTCCCTTATCAGTGGGTGCATACCATGTGTGTTTTTCTGTGATTGCATTACCTCAGAATGATATTTTCTAGTTCCATCCATTTGCCTATGGATTTCATGAAGTCATTGTTTTTGATAGTTGAGTAGTACTCCATTGTGTAGATGCATTGTGTAGATACATTTTCTGTGTCTATTCCTCTGTTGAAGAGCATCTGGGTTCTTTCCAGCTTCTGGCTATTATAAATAAGGCTGCTATGAACATAGTGGAGCATGTGACTTTGTTGTATGTTGGGGCATCTTTTGGGTATAGGACAAAGAAAGGTATTGCTGGGTCCTCAGGTAGTGCAATGTCCAATTTTCTAAGGAACCTCCAGACTGATTTCCAGAGTGGTTGTACCAGTTTATAATCCCACCAACAATGGAGGAGTGTTCCTCTTTCTCCACATCCTAGCCAGCATCTGCTGTCCCTTGAGTTTTTGATCTTAGCCATTCTGACTGGTGTGAGGTAGAATCTCAGGGTTGTTTTGATTTGCATTTCTCTGATGACTAAGAAGGTTGAACAATTTTTTTAGGTATTTCTCAGCCATTTGATATTCCTTAGCTTCGAATTCTTTGTTTGGCTCTGTACCCCATATTTTAATAGGGTTATTTGATATTAGCCCTCTATCAGATGTAGGATTGGTAAAGATCTTTTCCCAATCTGTTGGTTGCTGTTTTGTCCTAATGACAGTGTCCTTTGCCTTACAGAAGCTTTGCAGTTTTATGAGGTCCCATTTGTCAATTTTTGATCTTAGAGCATAAGCCCTTGGTGTTTTGTTCAGGAAATTTTCCCCAGTGCCCATGTGATCGAGCCTCTTACCCACTTTTTCTTCTATTAGTTTGAGTGTGTCTGGTTTGATGTGGAGGTCCTTGATCCTCTTGGACTTAAGCTTTGTATAGGGTGATAAGAATGGATCGATCTGCATTCTTCTACATGCTGACCTCCAGTTGAACCAGCGCCATTTGTTGAAAATGCTATCTTTTTTCCATTGGATAGTTTTAGCTTCTTTGTCAAAGATCAAGTGGCCATAAGTGTACGGGTTCATTTCTGGGTCTTTAATTCTATTCCATTGATCTACGTGACTGTCTCTGTACCAATACCATACAGTTTTTATCACTATTGCTCTGTAATTCAGCTTGAGGTCAGGGATGGTGATTCCCTCAGAATCTTTTATTGTTGAGGATGGTTTTCACTATCCTTATAAACATTTCTTGCATCCTCTATGAACTGTAAGCCATTTGAGGGTAAATCTATCTCTTATGCATGGTGTAAAGCTTTAGTAGCAGAGTGAGTATTTGACACATGCAAGACCTGCAGGCTCACTGAGAGGGCATCGGAGGAAACAGGATTAGCTTGCAGCTTGCACTGTATTCACTGGAAAGCAACTCACCATGGATAATCATTTCTCTCATGCACTAGGTACTCTTCAAAGTATTTAATGTGTAGAGAGTTGCTAAGTTCTGTTAAGTAGTCCAAGCAGGTTCTGTTGTAATCTCTAGGTACATAATAGCAAACAAAGACATGGAGAGTTTAACTCTTGGGCACCAGGCCAGCAGAGACAAAGACAGCAGAAGTGAGACCCAAATCCAAGGCAGGGCTCGTACCCGCACCCGTGTGTTGTGCTTTGTTTTCAAGGGTGGTGGGCCTTGATCTTAATCAGCCTGATTCTCATCTTCATCTGTAAACTGTGTATAATGATACATTAGCAATTCTATTAAGTATGTAGCTTCCTGGAACATAATAAATCCTTAGCAAAGAGTAGTCACATTTAATAAATATGTTTTGAATGAAAGAAACAGAATATGTGAATGTTGTCAAGAATAATATGTTTATGAAAAATATAAGCTGAGCACACTTGGGCTTCCTTGGTGAGTGCAGTTTTCAGCCCTCGTCAAAGAAAACTGCTTTTTGCAGCAGACTGAGGCTATGACAGAGAGCCATGGCTGGTCAGACTGTGGAATAAATGAATGTGGGGTGCATGTACCCAAATGGAATATCTAAATATAAGCCCTACAACCCAAGAACACCAAGAAAAGGGGGCCAGAAAGGTTGTATGAGCCAGAGGACCAGGAGGACTGCCAAAAAGTAGCATCTTCCAGCCATGACAGAGATAGCACACCCATGAGTTTTCAACAATATGGCTGCCTGCGAAAGACCAAACCAGTCAATGTTCCTGCAGGGATGGTGAGGGGTTCACAAGAACACTCCTCCAGCTTAATAGTAAAGGCAGAGGAAAAGAAGAGTCAGTTTTCTTTGGGAACAAGCCTTCTTGACCAAAAGGTCAGCCCTATACCCAAGTACTTGCAGGTAACACTAATTGGATTCAGCAGGAGAGCGCGTAAATTTGAGAGAGGGATGGGGAGGGGACATGGGAGGAGTTGGAGTGGGAATTTGATGAAAGAGCAATGTACTCATACATGAAATTCTCAAAACAAAATAAAATTAAAAAATATAAAGCAAGCTGTAAATATGAACAACATTTTGGAATCTAAATCTCTCCCATTGTCATAGAAATACAGGGAAAACCAGATAAATGTAATTTTAGTAAGATATTTTATTTAATACATTATATCCAAATTATTATTCTTTTCTCATACAGTCTATACTGAAATTATGAATGAGGTATTTTACATGATTTCTTTATGCTAAGTCTTCAAAATCTGGATTGTATTTCCCACTTGTGGCTCATCTCCATTCAGACTAACCACATTTCAGATGTTCAACAGCCACGTGGCTAGTAGCTAACATATTAGACAGCTCTGAAAGAAAGCATTATCCCAAAATTCTATTAAGAAGCCAAAGCTGTACCATTTGAGTTATGATGGGTTTTCTCCTTTCAAGAGCTCATCATTAAAATATAAACACCTCAGGGAAATATGAGTGAACACAGAAATAGAAATTGTCTTAGTTAGGGTTTCTACTGCTGTGAAGAGACACCGTGACCATAGCAACTCTAATAAAGGACAACATTTAATTGGGGCTGGCTTACAGTTCAGAGGTCCAGTCCATTATCATCATGGTGGGAAGCATAGCAGCATGAAGCCAGACATGGTGCTGGGGAAACCAGATCCAGACATCTAGATCAGCAGGCAGCAGGAAGAGAGAGAGTTACACTGGGCCTGACTTAAGCATCTGAAACTCAAAGCCCACCCTCGGTGACACAAAGGCCACACCTCCCAGTCGTACCACTCCCTGTGAGCCAATGGGGGGCGTTTCACTCAAATCACCACAGGAATGTTCTGCCGCTCAGCCCGTGTTCTGGGCAGAAGATCTTTCAGTCAATGGAAGTGGGACACGCAGAGCAGGACATACCTGACCCCAGGGATGACTCTGCCTCTCATGCCATCTTTACCAAGACTTGTAAGAATCCTCATGCCCAGCCCATGAGTGGAGTGCTATACAAGGACTGAGCACGACAGAGCAGGACCGCATGAGATTCAATGGTAGATGTGGTGCCCTTCTTCTGACCCCATCTTTGTATATGTCACCAGATCTGTCTTGACTTGGCCAACTTGGGTCACATGGGCACAGTAGGGTTCTATCTGGTTAACTCTCACAGGAATTTGTTGTGGTCTGGGGAATCAAAAATAAATCCACGACAATGTAAATTTACTATATAAGTTAATTATTTTCAGGTTTTGGCATTGGTGCAAAGACTCTTTTGTTCCTTAGGAGTTGAACTCCTCCAATGCCTGACCCCAGGCAGCTGTTCCCTACTGACTAGAGTCCCTTGCTCCTACGAGGTTTTGCCTCTATGTGTTTTCTACCATCAAACTGGGATGTAAGGTCCAGTCCTCTGCTTGTAAACATTTCTTCTGATTGAATTCTCTCTCCACCTTTCCATCCTTTCTTAGTCCTTCTTTGTCACCAACTGTCACTGTCTTTGTCTCACTGTATCTCTAAGGGAAAGACAAGCTGGTGGGGGCATCTAAGAAGATACACACAAGAAGAGCTTTTGGGACTTTATTAATTACTCCCTTTTTGTTGGTTTGTTGGTTTGTTTCCGTGACCAAATATCTGACAAGAAGCAACTTTTCAGGGGATGGACGCATGAGGGCTTGGTGCTTGAAGTAATACAGTTTGTCACAGCAGGGAAGGTATGGTCACATCGTATCTGCAGTCAGAAATCAGAGAACTGACAGGAAGTGAGGTCAGACTATAAGACCTTAAGTTTTCCTCCCACTAACCTACTTCCTCTGTCAAGGTGCCTATTAAAGAATTCACCACCTTCCAAAAAAGCAGTGTCTAATGGGGACCAAATGTCCAAACACATGAGCCTGTGGAGGTCAGTCACTTCACCTCCAAATCACACAAGGGACAAAGTTACAACATCATCTGAGGGGAAAATTCCTCTGGAAGTGGGGGGAGGAGGCTTTAAGAGAAAAAGCAGAGCTCATTGCTGTGACCAAGGAGACCTATTAAAACCCAATGGCATAAGGAAAAGAGGAGTGTAAGCACGAGGGTTCCAAGGGAAAGACAGAAATGGTGCAGAAGGGTCAGGTAGTCCTAAAGTCTAGGAACAGAATCCTTGGGACATGTAGACCTCATGTCAAACCCATACAAATTGTAGGCATGTGGTTCCCAAAGGCACTTGGTGGCTCCCCACTAGGTTTATAACTATCTCTAGTGTCCTGCAAATGCGTCTACCCCCACTCTGGAATGCCTGCTACTTCAGTTCAAACTTGTTTCTACTGCTGCCAACTGCTTACCAGCTCTGTGGCACTAGCAGACACAGTGCACGGTCCATGCCAGTCATTCCAGTTCATGACTTTTGAAGGCTTGCTTCTGTTTATAAGCCACGATCTCCTAACTTTAAGATACAACCTAAGATTGTTATGGTCTTGAAGGGGCAGATCTACATAGCAAGGATGAGCTACGAAATAGCAAGGAGAGGTTTTAATATCAGAAAGATCTACAATGATACCCCAGCTCTACCACAGTTCACCATCTTAAACACGTGAGTTCACCTTGGTGTCCCCATCTCTACGCTGAGCATCTTCAGGCCGACTTTTCAGAACAGCTGCGAATAGAAGTTAAAACGTAACATTTGTATATTTGAATTCTGTGCGTCATATGCAGGAAGCACTTTTCAAAATATTTTTATAAGCTATAATTTTTTTATACCTTGAGCTAAGCAAGTAAGTAAATGTGTCCAAGTGGCCCATCATGGATTAGTGTGATGTGTAAGTTTGGAGCGAGCTGACTTTGTATTTGCTTGTTTTTATTTTGCTTGCCTTCCATTGCTCTCACCTCTCCAGCCACACCCAGATCCATATGCGTAGGCATTCTGAGAATTTTCTCCCACAGTTGTTCTTCTTAGAACCCTTTCAAGCTTTCTTTACCCAACTGGTTCATATGAGGTAGGTTTCCCTTCTACGGGAGCTGCAGCCTTGTTCTCTGCATATCCACTGATGAGAACCTCTTGAGTGCAGGGCTGTGGTACTCTGTTTATGTACCCATGGCCCTAACACAGAAACAGAAGCAAAACAAAAAAGTGGTTAACAATAAAATCCAATGGGTGGCATCTGGAGAGAGGCTTCGGCAAGTAAAGTGTTTTCTATGTAAGCCCAAGGCCTGGCGCTTGGATCCCCAGCACCCACATAAACAGCTAACGTGGTGACACCTGCCTCTAATCTCAGTGCTGCGAAGACAGAGACAGGAGGATACCCAGAGCTTGCTAGCCACATAGTCTTGCCAATTAAATGAGCTCCATGTTAAGTGACTCGAACAGTAAGGTGGAGATCAATGGAGAAAGGTACCCAACATTGACCTCTTGCCTCCACTGACATGTTGACACACACACAACCCCCCCAAACAGGTATAAATACATAAAACACACACACACACACACACACACACACACACACAAGAGCATTCAAGTGGGCACATGCACACATCCATACACACAAACATATTATGGCTTTCTAGAAAGTGTTTATCTTAAAATGCATTGTCTCATTTAATCCTCAGTTGAGAAGGTGGTAGTCACTGGCTCTGCTTTGCAAACCTGTGGCTTGAATGTGCACCAAACTGCCTGCCCCAGTAAAACCAAGTGACATGGCTGAGAATCTAACCCAGTGTCATGGGCTTCAGAGTTCTAAATGAAGCTAGAAGTGGCCAGGGAAGTCTACTCTCTAGACATTATTCATAGTCTATTATTGCACACTTACAATAGAGCTCATCACTTTACTTGTTAGAACATTTTTAAAACAAAGACCTGACCAGAAGGAAGACGGAAGATGGTACACAATCCAGCTCCTCGGTCAGCACCGTGATAGCCAGCCTACCATCCCTGGAGGGTCGTACTGTGCTTCTTCCTGATCCTGTGAAGAGTTACTCCCTACTGTGTCACTGAAGAAGGAAGTGAAGGCTTCACAAGGTCCACGATGAGGAGAAGGGCATGCTGGCTGGCCATCCCTACCTCCTGAGGAGAGGGCGGGAGGAAGGAAAGAAACATCTGGAAGCAGCGGCATTTCGTTCTGGACCTTGCGCCCATGAATGATGCGCTAAGACAATTCTCTGCCTTATCATAAATTCTGCAAACTCATGAACTTTGCAATCTCTGAAGCTCAGCGCTGTGTGGGAACCACTTATCTTGTGCTGAAAGCAATATAAAAACAGATGGCAAAGAGTGCATCAGGAGATAAATCAGAGCCGGGCTGCCAGGAGTTTGCGGACAAACCCAACATGGCCAAGCTCTGGACTCTTGGACACGGGGACTGTTCAGCAGGGGTCTCTCAGGGCAAAGCAGCCAGGCTGGCAGAGAAGGCAGCTGGTTAGAAGCAGCAGAACAGAGTCCTTTGGGAGGACTGGGATAAAGGGCACCTTCAGAAGCAGCTTTGGGAATGTGGCCAGTCCTTCCCCAAGGAGAGATCGTGGATGGGGGACAGTGCAGCTGACGGCATAAACTGCATCTGAGACCAGGGACTCAATTGTAAGACATTTTTCTATCATCACAACACTGAATCCTTGCCATATGCAGAAAGATGTTCATTCTCACAAATAGGAAACTGAAGTTCAAAGGTTGAGATTTGGTCAAAAGTCACATGACACATCTAGAAGTCCATCGAGGAGGCATCAGGAGACCTGTGCTGTGTTAGGTCCTATCTTAGGGTCTAATTAGCTATTTATTGACTATCTACGATGCTCCACCAGGAAGGGGAAGAACAATGAAGACCAAGTCTTGAGATGCAAAGCTTTGCCACAGCCCATGAGGCTAGCAGGCAGCTGGACCACAGAAGCACGGCCATGACTGGTGTAGTGATTTTTCTACCTCTTTGGGCTATAGGTGAGCCTTGGGTGGCAGCAAAACATTAGAGCCTGAGGACGCACAGCAATGCCTGCACTTCTTGTGGACGGGCTCAGCAGAGAGAAGTAGTAGGAATAATTATATAAAAAAAAATGTAGGGAGTGAAAAAGCAGAACGGGAGAATGGTGTTTGTCACCATTCCGGGTAGATGCACTCTGGGTTCCCTTGTGGGTGCAGATGTGATGTAGGAAAGGAGCCCCACTCTGCCCTGCCCATCCCGCCCCTCCAAGGAAAGGCTGGCACTGATTTGGAAGCAGAACAGAGAAAGACCAGATGTGGAGAGGGGTGGAGCTGAGCCTGCCTTTCACTCAGGCAATGAGATGCCTGCTGGTGTATTTTCAAAGCATCCCTCTCCTCCCTAAAACGAGCGGGCTTCCAGGCACGGCTGCACGGAGACAATGATCTCTAATCAAGTCCAAGTTTTTTTCTAATCAGTTCAGTTGTTGGAGGAAGCCATACACTGAGCCTGAACCAGGAGGGTGACTGTTCATCAACACCACGTGCCAAAGGGGTCACCCAAAGGTTGAGTCCAAGGCCAGCCAACCAGCTTGAGTCAAAGTCCTGGCAGCACTGGACAGTCAACCCTGTGGTTTTATTGAGACAGGACTTCTCTAGGTGCTTGCTTCCTCCTTTAGCTGCCGCCAGTGAAGTGCCCTTCAACTCAGAGCTAGAAATGTAAAGAAATGCAGTCACAGAGAGGGGATTGTCTCTATGCTCAGAGTCCAGGGCCTGCCTCTGCCGCTGACAGCCCACATCCTTGGTGCTGTGACTGAACACTAACTTGGACCTTCACTCCCAAGAAATGTTTCCCTGGAAAATCCTTCTCGTCCTTCAAATACACCTCAGCTATCACTTCCCAGCCTGTATCACATCTAAATCCTGGAATTAGTTATCCCTTTTCTGCATTTCCCAAAACATGGCCCTCAACTGTCTGCCCAAGCACTTACCACTTTGAACAGAGGCTCCTGTGTTTTCCGTAATATTTTCTTGACTAAGAGCACTTGAGTGAAAGAAACAAAAACATATTCATGACCACAACGCCCTCCCCACCACCGTGTGGGCCCACCACAAAGCCAGGCAGGCAATAGTCACTTAGTAAACATTTTGCTGAGCATGTTGTGTATAGGGAATGAATAAATGGTATGTGTACTTGAACCTGTCATTTGAATTCAAATAGGATCGCTGCCCATCTTATCCAATGCTGTTATCAAATGCAAAACCTTTTGCCGACTCTGCCACTTGGCAAAATCATCAATAGGACTAGAGATAAAAAGGAAATATGAAAACTGGATGATCCCTAGTTCCTGCAAGAGTTCATCAAGTTGTCCTGTTACGGCAAGTGCACAGACTCGGCTTTATTCAATCTAGATTAAACTTGTTGAGAAGACTTGAAATTGTGACTGAATTAATACAGTTAGTTTCCCCTCCCCAGAGTTGAGCTAATCTCTGAGCTTGGGCTGTCTTCCTCCACGGATCTGTTTCCTCAGTGCTGGGATTGATCACTATCTCCTGGGATATTGAGTGGCCATTGGCTTCAGCAGCGAGAGATAGAGAGCCCACTGGTAGAACCGAGTCCTGTGCGTCCCGATTCCCCTGTGGAGGGCTGTCTGGCACTCGGTGAGCCTGGACAATAGGTACAGTGCTTGTGAGGCGCTATCGTTAATAGTAATCTGTGTGCTTGGATGAGCTCCTGCCTGCAAAACTCCCATTTCATAAAACTGAGATACCAAGAGTTGGTGCGGCTTGAAGCCTCTTAAAGTACGGACTCTGCTCAAGACCAGCAAATCAGAAAGGCTGGTTGTTGTTCCTTCCTGGCTGTCATTCCTGACCCTACTCCCCGAAGAAGCCCCTCTCCTAGCTACCCTCTCCCTTCTCTCCTAAAGCTCTATGGCTGGAGTCCAAAGCCTAGGCATCATGACAAGAAGCCAAGGAAGCCAGACAAGCCATGTAGGCATATGCACAGGGTCCCAGAAGGGGAGAGAGGTGGCATAGGAAGCAAGGTGGGTGTCAGGAAAGGCAGAAAGACTACTTAGGAGCAAGGCAGGCATAGGTATGGGAGCCCAGGATTAAACCAATTACAACCTTACTTAGTTGAGTCTCTCTGCAAAGATACTAAAAACTTAACTGCAGCACTGGGGAATATGACTCTAATGGATAGTTGTCACTGTCACCTAGATGGGGCTTAGAATAAACATGGAAGGTGCCTCTGGAAAATTTTAACTAAAAAGGGCAGAGCCGCCCTGAATGTGGGCAACACTGTCCCATGAGCTGCAATGCCAGACTAAGTAACTATGGTAATGCAAGCTGAGGATTGCATTTCTGTTCTGCATCCTGACTGTGGGTATCATGTAACTGGCTGCATCAAACTCTTGCCCTGCAATGTCCCTGCCTTGAGGGGCTTGATGTTCAAAGTTGCCTTGGTCTGGTCTTTTGGTCACAACCGTGAGGAAAGTAACTAATATGGTGACCTAATTCGGAAGTAAGATTGAGTCAGCATAAGGTCCTTACAGTGGGCCTTAGTCCTCAGTGACGTATCATCTGGGTGAAGGAATCTTCACAGGGAGAAGGCTTCATGGAGATGGCAGCTGCTGCTGGGCTTCATGATGCTGACCTGTCATCCCAGCTGCTGAGGAAGCTGAGGCACAAAGTTCAGAAGTTCAAGGCCTATCTGGGCCACAGCGATGACATAGGCAACTTAGTAAGACCCCGTTTTCAAAGTCAAAGGAGGTTTAGGGATATAGTTCAGTATTAGCGGGCTTGTCTAGTATGCTAAGAGTTTTAAGTTCAATCATAAGGACTGAAAAATGGAAGAAGGAGGAAAGAAAGAAAGAAAGAAAGAAAGAAAGAAAGAGAGAAAGAGAGAAAGAAAGAGAAAGAAGGAAGGAAGGAAAGAAGGAAGGGTCAACAAGATTGGCATGATGCTGTGAGAAACCACCAGGCACTGGAGAGAAGGCTGTCTCACTGACCTTCCCTAGTGCCTTCAGGGAGCACAGCCCTGATGACACCTTAACCATGGGCTTTGAGACTCTGGAACTGTGAGAGAAATAATTTCTGCTACTTATGTAACCCAGCTGTTGGTGTACTGATAAAGCAGCTATAGTATTAGTAATAAACTAATAAAGCAGGTGCACCTATTAGAAATAAACTAATTCTGCGTCTGCAATACAGGGCCAATGGAAGTCAGTGCAGAAGGAGCCTTCCCTATGGACAGCAAGATTCTCAACCGCTAATGTTCACTGCTAGAACTCCAAACGCCAGGATGGGCTCAGCATCTGGAATCCAGGCATGCTCTACTCTCTGGCTTGACACAGTGCTTCCTGTTTCCCAACCATGAGAAGGATGCTTCAGAAAAGCCAGTTTGCATTCTTCCAGGGAGATAAAATTGGAGCATGTATGCAAAGGTTGGATTAAGTTGCCACGTTCAGTAATCTGGTACTGTTGTTACTGTTACTGGTGCCATTAAATCAATGCCAGAGAGAAGGCAGACAGAGCAGAGAGCATGGAGACCTTGAAGCAGCTCTGATTCACAGCTGCAGGGTCCTGCCTGCTGTTCCTCATGGCCACAGACCCAGTGTCCAGCCAGCAGGAGTAATTCCAGTGCCCGCCCACGCTCAAGGGTGTCCTTCGGGTCCTGTTTGGTGGGAGTCGGGCAATGTGGCATTCATGATTCATGACAAGGCAACGGCGGCACAAGGACTCCGGGCAGGTTATGAAGCCATCAATCTTGAGCTGAGACTTTCTAGAATGTTACAGCCAGAGAGGAAAGGTTGCCAGGGCCTGTGGGGTTGGGGGATGGGAGGGCCTTGCTGAGCTGCCCAGGGAAAGCACACAAAGCAAAGGGCTGGTGTCAAACTGGAGCCATTGGAAACAGTTTTTCTGCTGCTGTCCACTTCAAGCCCAGCAGAGCTTCCAGCCGGGAATGTACCATGCTGGGTTCATTTTTCCACACACAGAGAAGTCCTCGGGAACATATCACATTGGCTAATGCAGAGTCATCTACTTTGGGGTCTTGGACAGCAAGGAAAGTCTTGGACACCCTCAGCCCTGCTATAAACATGGCCTTTATCTGACCCCCAAACACTATTACCAAACATCCTTTCCTGTTCTTTGCCACCTAAGCATCCCCACTGTCTAGCCCATGGGCATTCCCAGCCCATGAGCTCCTGCCCACAGATTGTGCTGGGAAATGTCAGTCGGGCTATTTACAAATGTGTGAAAGCCTTGGGGAGCTGACAGGAAACATTGAACAACAGGCATGGTGGGGCATAAAGTACAGGTAGAGATTCAGGGAGAAGGAAACTGGGGGCATAAACAGCTGGTCCTCCTGTGTGCTGGCATTTCCCATTGGCAGGATCCAATAGGAAGCAGAGGGAAGGGAATTCACTGGCAAGTCTTCTAAGTCTCTTCCTTTTGGGTGGGAACAGGGTTGAGAATGGGTGGAGAGAGGCTCTGCTCCAATAGAGAAAACAACTACTTTAGGGCATGAGATCAAATCTTAATTCTTCCACCTACCAGCTGAGCGAATTTGGAGAAGTGTCTTAGCCACCCTGAGCACCAGTTCATGTATGTATTTACTTTTAATAGAGTAGGAATTTGACTGCAAAGATAGCATCATTAAAACGAACAAGGTAATATGTGTAAAGTGCTTCTCGCGGTGAAATACCCTGTCCGTGCTCAATAAATTACAACCAGGATTTTCAGCCTTCCCTCATTCACTCACCCCAAACCCCCTTACCCACCACACCCACTCTACCACACCCCACCCTACTCTACTCCACCCACCCCACCACACCCTAAACCACCCACCCATCCCCACTCCACCCCATTCCACCCCCCACCCAACTCCACCCCCTACTCCACCCACCCTATTCAGCCCAGAGACACTTTCATTGACTTTTCCTTTCTTGTTCCATCTAGGATCCCACAGCTGTGTTTCTGGTGTTAGACCATTTTCCCAGAATCACCTTTCTCTCTTAAAATGAGAATAAACCTTCATATCTCCTTCAGTTGGTTTTGACGTTTGAATCTTCTGGCCTCCCGAGGTTTATTCTGTGGTAAGGTAATGGTGGTAGACATGAATGTCCAGGCAGATTGCATAGGTCAACAAGGGGGAAGGTCATGGTGCTGACTGAACAATAAAAACCAGTCACCAAGATGGGCTAATTACTATTGGGCTCAAACCACTAGCTCTTGTCAGATACAGTCTTTTCTCTTAAATTAGTATTTCTAAAATTATAGCAAAACACACATAAATAACATAAATTACCATCTTAGCCATTTCGAGATACGTTTTAGAAATACAAATCAGATTAAATCACACTACCAGCAACAGCTGACTGCCCACAAAGGCCTTCTCAATGCACTTAAGAATAAAATACCGTTCCTGCTGTGGCCTGTGGCCCCACCAGACCTGACTGGCGCCTGCCTCTTCTGCTCATTCCCTAAGCTGCTTCCGCATCCCCCTCCTCCTCTACAGGCTCCATCCTGTCTGGGCCCAACCTGCACTTCCTGCTTCCTCTCCTGACACCAGTCACCTTGCAACTTGCCTTCCTGCAGCTTGCTGAGATCACTACAGGCCAGGCAAATGTGAGTGTTAGCTCTCCCAGAGTTGAGAGACAATCCACCTCCTCTAGGGTCAGCTCTCAAAAGGACACGCAGAATCTGGGCAGAAATCCGAGTCCTCTCTTCCCCACCTCTCCACCAAAGCACTAACCAGTAGCCTAATACATTTCATTTTTCAGACAAGTCCACCATTACTTCTCTGAAATGTCACTTCTAGCGTGTTCAATATCCCCAAACGTTTGAGTTTATTTTTGGACTCTGTTTTTCTGTTCTTCCTCTAGCTCCTAAATATTTAATTTCTTCAGCTTTATAACACATACACTCATTCCTGACAATGCTTTGCAATACAGCTCTCTACCCATGATGCTTTGTCCCCTTCCTCGCCTCTCCTGACTATTTCACACCATTTGTTTTCTAGATGAACACGGCATATTGTTTCGTCTAATTATTTGGTTGGGGCCTGTGACAGCTATTCCAGGTTGTCAACTCGATCACATCTGGAATGAACTACAGTCCGGGGATGGAGGGCACACCTGTGATCCAGATCTTGAGGCCCGAAGACAGGCTTCTGACACGGATCTTGAGGCATAGTGGCCATGGAAAGCTTAGGCCCAGCTTTAATTAGTACATACCTTTATTTCCAGGAGACTGAGGCAAGTTGATCTCTGAGTTCAAGGTCAGCCTGGGACAAAGCAAGTTTTAGAACCAGTCGTGGTGGTACACACTTTTAATTTGGGCCACACCTTCTGCTGGAGGCCTGTGTAAGGACATTGGAAGGAGGAAGATTCACTCTTCTTTGACTGCTTGCACGCACTTGCCAGCACATCTGTGGGGACTTACTTGGACTCCAGCGTATATAGAGCAGCTGAAACAACCAGCCTCATGGGACTGAGTAACTACTAAATTCTTGGACTTCCCATTCACAGCTGCCCATTGTTGGGTTAGTTGGACTGCAGAGTGTAACTCATTACAATAAATTCCCTGAATATACATAGATATTTTATAAGTTTTGTGACTCTAGAGAACCCTAACTAAAACAGAGCCAAAGTGAGTTTATTGATTGTGGCAGTTGGTTTTAATTTTACACCACCTAGACTCACCTGAGAAGAAAGTCTTAATGAGAAATTACCCTGATTAGGTTGACCTGTGGACATGTCTGTAGGGGTGTGTTTTGATTATTAACTGATAAAGTTACAGCCCACTGTGGGCAGAGTCATTCCCTATACTAGCTATAGAACTGGACTGTGTAAGAGTGGAGAAAGCTAGCAAACAAGCAAGTGAGTGTCTCTGTGCACATTTCTCTCTGCTCTCGACTGTGATGTGACTAGCCGCTTTAGGCTCCCGCTACTTGGACTTCCCTGTCGTGATGCACTATAAGCTGCACTTGTGAGCCAAAATCAACCCCTTTCTCCTTATAAGTTACTTCCTGTCCCAGTAGATTATCAGAGCAACAGAAATGAAACTAGGATATAGATTAAACTTTTATAATAGGATAATTAGCTAAGTTTAATTACGTTACTCCAGACCAACGCATCTTTCTGCTTATTTAAGCTTTGTTTAGTGAATCTCCCTAGAATTTTCAGTATTTTCTCGTATGGTCCTGCTTACATCTCTGGCCACACCTATGGACGAGAGTTTTTAGTTTTTCCACCAAACATGTTCCAACTGTTTACAACCAGTTATACAATAGAAGGCAGCTACTGGTCTTTATATTTTAAAGTTTTAACTAACTTTTACTAAATTCTTTCTTAGTTAATAGCTTTTTAAAATGCTTTTCAGTTTTTCCAGATTTATACTCACATCTAAAGATAGTTATTTTCCTACTTCTCTGCTTTTTTCCCCCAACCCATATGCTGTCTCTGAAACAATTTGGAATACTGGTGATGACAGAGGACTCTTTTCTTATTCCTGGCATTAAAAGCAATGCTTTTTAAACCTTCAAACATTGTTTTCAGGTTAAGGCTATCTCCGTCTATTCCAAATTTAAATGAGGAATAGGTTTAACTTTGTGTGATACATTTTGACTCCACATCTGTTGAGATGACCACATGAAGGATTATTATGGGGTGTGTATCTCTTGCTGCAGCAACCCCAGGTTTCCATACCGCACAGCTAGTATACCCACTGTTCAATTCTCCTAAGGCTATGATAATCCCTACGGCTCTGTCTTAGGGTTTTACTGCTGTGAACAGACACCATGACCAAGGCAAGTATTATAACGGACAACATTTAGCTGGGGCTGGCTTACGTTCAGAGGTTCAGTCCAGTATCATCCAGGCAGGCAGGAGGCAGGAGGAGCTGAGAACTCTATCTTCATCTGAAAGCTGCTAGTGGAAGACTGACTTCCAGGCAGCTAGGATGAGGGTCTTAAGCCCACACCCACAGTGACACACCTACTCCAACAAGGCCACACCTCCAAATAGTGCTATCCCTTGGGCCAGGAGTATACAAACCACCACAGGCGTCATCTGTCTGTAGTGCAAAGTCCTCCACTGCTATGGGGGCAGCACTTAGGAAGCCAGGATCATGTAGAAATAATGACCTGTCTTCCTCCCAAACTTTTCAGGGCCGAATCTTATCAGACCCCATGACCCTAACTTCACTTTATTTTATTTTGGTTTTTTCGAGACAGGGTTTCTTTGGGTAGTCTTGGCTATCCTGGAACTCGCTCAGGCTGGCCCCAGAGTCAGAGATCTGCCTGCCTCTGCTTCCTGAGTGCTGGGATTAGAAGTGTGTGCCACCACTGCCAGTTCTAACTTTGCTTCCTGTCTCACTCATATCCCACACCCCAGAGCTTAGAGTGTGGACATGACTACTGCTGGCTTCTCTCCCTATTGGACTATGAGCTGTAAAGATAAAATAAGCTCCCCCTCCCCGTCCCCAGGCTTTGTCATTGTGTTTATCACAACCATATAAAGCAAACCTAGGACATCCCTAGAACCCCATCTAGTAGGGTTCCCACATCCACACCAGATAGGCCATTTCCATACTCCTAACTGAGCTAAGCCTCTGTTGTTTCGAGCATCTGTGCTACTCATAGACAAATGAAACTTTAACTATTACATACTGTTTTCTTTCTCTCTTCTTTAAAAGATGTATTTATTTTATTTATGTAAGTACACTGTAGCTGTCTTCAGACACACCAGAAGAGGGCACCAGATTCCTTTACAGATGGTTGTGAGCCACCACGTGGTTGCTGGGAATTGAACTCAGGACCTCTGAAAGAGCAGTCAGTGCTCTTAACCACTGAGCCATCTCTCCATCCCACATAGTGCTTTTTTTTAAACCTCACCTCTCCTTCCTACTTTCAGCAGATGATCTCGGTACTCTCTTTACAGAGAAAATAGATGTGACCAAAACAGAATCTTCACACACACCTACCAGCCTCTCTTCTGCCCTCCTCCATGCTCCAGCCTTCTCCACTCCTCTCTTGATGGCACATGAACTGAATTTCTGAAACGCTGGGGTCCACCTCTCCCTCCAGCTAAAGGGCTTTGTTCCTATAGTTACTGTCTCTTACCTTCATCATCAGCATCTCCTGTTCTAAAGGATCATTTCCAACAACAGACAAATGCAGCAATTTCCCTATCACGGGCTGCTTCTCAGTCTCCATCTCCTGATCCTTCATTCTTGCAGGGAAAGAATTCCATCAAGCTTTCAGCTCCATGGTGAAGACATTTTGGTCAAGGTCACTGTGACCTCTGTTTTCCCAAATCTGAGGGTTAATTCTCAGCCCCTATGCCTCCTGACCCTTGAGCAGCAGTGACACAATTAACCCTTACCTCTGTCTTCTGACATCTGTCCTTGGTTTCCAGGACAACATGATGCTTTGGTTTTCTTTCTGCTCCATGAGTCGACCTTTCTCCATCGCTGTTGGGTCCTCCTCATTCCCCTGACCTCTGAGTGACTGGACTCAGGCCACAGACCTCGTCTAATTTCATCCTGTCCTGTGGTTTTCATTGTCATCTGCATGCTGATTGCTTCTCGTTTCATATTTGTGGATCTGACCTCTTCCTTGAACTCCAGGCCTGTATATCCAACTGTCTTCTCAGCATCTCCAGCTGAATGGCTAATCAGCATTTCATACAGCCAGAATCACGTTCACACAAACGCTAGATTCAAAGAAAGAAAGAACCGGGCTGGCTTCAGCTGGGTATATCCACACTGCCTCTGAGCACCCTTCCTGTAACCAGGACCAACCTGGCACAGCATCCGGCCATCTACCTAGCTGCCCACTTCAAAGCCCTTGGAGTCATATTTTACCCCATTTTCTTTTTTTTATTCTTGACTTCCGTTGATAACTCCTGCCTTCCCTTCCTTTCCCATCACCACCAGCTGTCAGGAAATTGCCAACTCTTCCTTAAGAATGAGGCTACAAGCTAGGTCAATATGCTTACCTGTTGGGACAACTGCAAGGGCTGTGCCACTAATCTGTCCCCCGGCTACCGACCTGTGACTCATCAGCCACTGTTCCAGATGCACTGCCTCCTGGCTGTCCCTACTTCAGGCTGACGGCACTCTGCCCAGAGCCTCTGCCCAGGGTATGATATGTAGCTCCCAATGTCTGAATTGTTCCCCACCCCCTTCTCTGCCCTCATTTCATTCAGGCCACTCAGAGGTCACCTTCTCTGACAAACCTCACGGAAGTAGCAGCCCCTTACCTGCTCCTGCTCCCATCCCTATTTTTTTTTCTTTTTTCTTTTCTTCAATTTTTATTAAATTGGGTATTTCTTATTTACATTTCAAATGTTATTCCTTTTCCCGGTTTCCTGTCCATCAGCCCCCTAACCCCTCCCCCTTCCTTCCCCATCTTTCCCCCATTACCCCCCCCATTCCCCTGCACCGGGGGTCCAACCTCAGCAGGACCAAGGGCTTCCCTTTCCACTGGTGCCCCCAACAAAGCTATTCATTGCTACCTATGCAGTTGGAGCCACGGGTCAGTCCATGTATATATAGTCTTTGGGTAGTGGTTTAGTCCGGGGAAGCTCTGATTGGTTAGTATTGTTGTTCTTATGGGATCACAAGCTCCTTCAGCCCCTTCAGCCCCTTCAGACCTTTCTCTAATTCCTCTGACCGGGGTCCCGTTCTCAGTTCAGTGTTATTTTTGCCCTTCTTTGTACTATCAGCCACCATGTGACGCTTCCTTGTTCTGAAAATTTAAGGTCCACAAAGCAGGAGCTTCGCCCATCCCACCCTCTTGCCTCCAGCACCTACAGTGGTGTCAACCATGGTGGGACCCGACTTCCCACTGTTCCTCTTACTCTTTAAGGACTGTGAAGGCAGCTGGGAACAGGACGATAGGCTGATGACCAGCTCCTCCAGATAACAGGGAATTGTCTGTGGATTCCTGGAGAAGGAGCCCCGAGTTCCCATCTACATAGGACTTGAGAAGAGATCCCACTTACCAGGCTGGGAGAAGAGAGCAGACAGGTCTTGGTTCAGATCCTAAGGCACTCACTTGGCTAACTACATTGGAGTAGATAATCTTGAATAAATGTTTCTTCAATGCCCCCTTAGGAATATTTCTAGAGATTGAATTTTTAAAATCATTTTCCTCAGCTTTGCTGAGAGGTAAAGCCTGAGGACCTGGGGCACTGTCACACCGGAAGTGAAGCTTCTCTTTGGCACAAGTGACCGATCCTGCAAGGCTATCACAATTGCTAATCGCGTGATATGGAGACTTGAGTTCATCACAGTCCTTAGCACAGGGCACATAAGCAGACTATTTTTTCATTCAAGCCTCTTTTATTGTGTTATCTGTTCTTTAAATCTATCTGTTTTTATTCCAATTTTTCACTCTCATCAAGTTCTGAACTCCCAGGCAACTGACTATTGTGTTTGCTGCATTTCCTTTAGTCCTTAGTGCATTTGCTATGTGCATCTCATTACATCCCTTCCCCTTACAGCGCCCACCCCCACCCCCACTTAGCACTGTTTTGCGGTACTAGGTAATCCATATCCTGCTTTTAGATGCTGCCTGGTAACTCTCTCACACACATCCACCCTGTCATTGTTAATTCTATTTATTTTTAACTGTCTATTTGAGAGACTTTAGAATCCTCAAAGAGACAAGCCCTTGGAGAGGTCTGGGAGTAATATCTAGATTAAGTTAACTGAGGTGGGGAGGGCTACTCTAAATGTAGGTAGCACCATTCTGTTGGGCTAGGGTCCCAGACTGCAGAAAAAGGAGAAGCCAGCCAAGTATCAATATTCATTGTTCATGCTTCCTGACTGAATGCAGTGTGACCGGCTGCCTCAAGCTCCTGCCACCGTGTCTTCTCTACTACGATAGGCTGTGTCCCCTTGAAGCGTGAGCCAGAATAAACCCTTCCTCCATTAACTTGCTTTTGTTGGACAATCTGTCACAACAATGAGAAAAGTCACTAATCTGTACTTGCCCACATTCCCAGTAATAAACGCCACACTGCCTTCTGCTGTTACCACAAACAGTGTTGCCATGGATACCCTCAGTTGTCATTTTATGCACTGGTAGGAGGATATTCCTAGACGTATTCAGGAAGCACCCAGTTCAGGATGCCCTCCTTGTAGGAATGTTCCTGAGTATGTCTACAATGCTGCCTGGAATGGCGCGCCCCTCGGTAGCCCTCTGGTTGTCTCTGCCCAAGGGCTCTGAGAACCCCACGTTCCCATGAGGAATTGGTATGATCCCGATTGTGCTGGTTTAATAAGTATAAAGTGATGTGTCACTGGCATTCTAATTTGCATTTCTTTAATCTCTAATTAATTTCTGCATCTCTTCATGTGCTTATTAACCCCTGGAGCTTCTTCCTCTTTATACTGACTGCTCATGTCTTTATAAACAACGGGGTTTGTTTTTTCATATTTACTATTTGGTAACATCTTATAAGTACTTTCTGTGGGGTATATCATTCAATTCGCATACTCTCCATGAGTAATATTATTGACCCTTCTTTTGTTCTAAGGCCAGAACTACCATTAAGAAGGTTTTGTGGCTAGTAAGACAGTGCAGCCTGATAATCTGAGTTTGATTCCCAGAACCCATTTTGGCGGAAGGAGAGAACAAACTTCTAAAAGTTGTCCTCTGGCCTCAACACAGGCACACAAACAAAATAAACAAATGTGATTTCTAAAGCTCTTAAAGACAGTTTTACATATATTTAATTATTGGCTAACTTATGACTCAATCCCAAGTCTTCCTGGCTTACAAACTCCTATTCCAAATTACAAGACTATACTGTCTCTCACTGGTGCCCCAACCAACAAACACACCCCATATTGATGGATGACTGAGAGAGATGGGCGGGGTGCAACTTAGAATGCTTGCAGACATTCATTTCTTCAACAACTATCTATCAAATGCTGTATTAGATGCCTAGAATAGAGAAATAAATTAGGCAGAAAAGTCATTCTTTTGTAGAGTTAGAGTCTAACTGGGAAAACAATTACTAAATAAATATACAATCATTTGTAAATTGCAATTATGGTTGGAGATGTTAAGAAGTACAGGTCAGCCTAACTCATCATGTTTTTCTGAAAGAATGTTTATTATTATTATTATTATTATTATTATTATTATTGTTGTTGTTGTGGTGGTGGTGGTGGTGGTGGTGGTGGTAGTTGCTGTTGGTAGTAGTAGCAGTGGGTTAACATAAAATAAGGGACTTCAGTGCGTCATTTTCATACGTACTTTGTCCTTACTGTTCCCCTTCCCTACACTCATCCTATGCCCCTCAGACACCTCTTCATCGCTCGTCCCTGTCCTCCCTCCAATATTCTTGTCTGCTCACATGTCACAGGAACCCAATGTCCTCTTGTCACAAGAATTCTATTGCCCTCTTTTCTTATGCTCCTTCTCTCTTAAGATCTCTTCCCCTTTCTCATGATTCCATTTCTAGCAATATGGCCTTCACCCCCCTACACATGTTCGTACATACACACACAGACACACACACACACACATCACATCACACACTCAGTGACATGCATGCACACACACCTGCAAGTATATGTATATCTAAAATAGGAAATCAGTATGTGAGAGAAAACATACATTACTTATTTTTTTCTTAGTCTTCCTTATTTCATTTTATATAATGGTTTCTAGAGGTTTCCGTTTTTCTGCATACGTCATAACTTTCTTTTACTTTATTAAATATTTCATTGTATATGTACCCCGTTTTCTTTACCTGCTCATCCACTGATGGACTTCTAGTCTAGTTCTGTTTTCTGGGTATTGTGAATAAAACAGCAATAAATATAGCACCGCAGAGACTTCTATGGTATGTTGATAGACAGACCTTTAAGTGCACACTGCCAAGCAGTATTTTCAGTTTCAGGAGAAACTTCCATATCATTTCTGAAGTGGCTTCACCAAGCTGCCACTCCCAGCAACAGTGAAGAAGAATTCCTATTTCCACACATCTTGGCATCATTTCCTGTCACTAGTTTTCTCTGTGTCAGCCACTTTTCTGGTGATGAGACTCTGGTGAGATGGGATCATGAGGTTTAGTTTTACTTTGCATTTTCCTGATGCCCAACAACACTGAGCTCCAAACCTATGTATTGGCCACTTATATTTCTTCTTTAGAGAACCTTAGCTCACTAGTCCATTTGTTGATTGGGAGATCTGAGGTTTGGGGTATTTAAAATTAAAAACAAAATGAGAATTTTTAAATGTACAATATTGATTTTAATTCAAATCCCTGTCTGACGCATAGTCAACCAAGATTTTCTCTCCTTCTGAAGGTTGTCTCCTCATTCACTGTTGCCTTTGCAGCACAGACGTTTTTAGATTTCACTTAATCCTGTTTGTCAATCCATGGTGTTGACAATACCAGCTGTTGAAGTCCTTTCCAGAAAATTCTTGTCTATATCTCGAAGTGTTCTCTTTCAGCGGTTTCACGATTTCAGGTCTTATATTAAGGCCTCCCATCTTGAAGTAATTTCTGTGCAGAAGACCTATATTTTAATTTCATTCTTCTACATGTGGCATCCACAGCTTTTCCAGCACCACTTTCTAAGAAGCTATCTTTTTATTCAAAGTATGTTTGGAGAAAGTTTATAATAATTACACATAAATAGCTGTTTGGGCTTATTTCTGAATCTTCATACTACTCCACTGACCTACATATCTGCTTGTGTGTCCGCACTATGCTGTCTCTGACACTATGACTCTGTAGTGCAGTTCGAGGCCATGTCAATCTCTAGCATTGTTTGAATTCTTTGTGATCTTTTGTGTTTCCATATAAATTTTAGGATTTCTTTTCCTGGCTATTAAAGCATGTCAGAAATTTGATGGTAATGGTGTTAGATCTCCTGTAAACTGCTTGTAGTAATATGGGCACTTTTGCAATATCTGCCAATATGTTAGCTTATACATTTTTCTTTCTTTCTTTCTTTCTTTCTTTCTTTCTTTCTTTCTTTCTTTCTTCTTTTATTGGATTTTTTTATTTACATTTCAAACAGTATTCCTTTTCCCGGTTTCCCAGACATAAGCCCTCTATCTCATCCTCCTCCCTTTCTTCTATAAGGGTGTTCCCCTCCCATTCCACCCCCTTCTGCCTCCCCAACATTCCCCTACACTGGGGGTCCATCCTTGGCAGGACCAAGGGCTTCTCCTTCCATTGGTGCCCAACAAGGCCATCCTCTGCTACATACGCAGTTGGAGCCAGGGGTCTGTCCATGTAGACTTTGGTTAGTGGTTTAGTCCCTGGAAGCTCTGGTTGATTGGCATTGTTGTTCTTATGGGGTTGCAAGTCCCTTCTGCTCTTCCAATCCTTTCTCTAACTCCTCCAGCAGGGATCCCATTCTCAGTTCAATGGTTTGCTGCTAGCATTCACCTCTATATTTGACATGCTCTGGCTGTGTCTCTCAGAAGACATCTGTATCTGGTTCCTGTCAACATGCACTTCTTAGTTTCATCAATCTTATCCAGTTTTGGTGGAGATATATATATATATATATATATATATATATATATATATATATATATATATATATATATATATGCCACATGTGGGGCAGGCTCTGAATGGCCATTCCTTCAGTCTCTGTTCCAAACTTTGCCTCCATATCCCCTCCTATGAATATTTTTGTTCCCCCTTTTAAGAAGGAGTGAAACATATTCACTTTGGTCATCTTTTTTCTTGAGCTTCATGGGGTCTATGGATTGTATGTTGGGTAATTTGAGCTTTTGGCTAATATCTACTTATCAGTGAATTCATACCATGTGTGTGTTTTTTGTGATTGGGTTACCCCACTCAGGATGATATTTTCTAGTTTAATCCATTTACCTATGAATTTCGTGAAGTCATTTTTTTTTTGATAGTTGAATAGTACTTGGTTGTGTAGATGTAACACATTTTCTGTATCCATTACTCTGTTGAAGAACATCTGGATTCTTTCCAGCTTCTGGCTATAATAAATAAGGCTGCTATGAACATAGTAGAGCACGTGTCTTTGTTGTATGTTGGAGCATCTTTTGAGTATATGCTCAGCAGTGGTATAGCTGGGTCCTCAGGTAGTGCAATGTCCAATTTTCTGAGGAACCGCAAGGCTGTTTTCCAGAGTGGTTATACCAGTTTGCAATCCCACCAACAGTGGAGGAGTGTTCCTCTTTCTCCACATCCTCGCCAGCATCTGCTGTTGCCTGAGTTTTTGATCTTAGCCATTCTGACTGATAAGAGGTAGAATCTCAGGGTTGTTTTAATTTGCATCCTGATGACTAAGGATTTTGAACTTTTCTTTAGGCATTTCTCTGTCATTCAATATTCCTCAGCTGAGAATTCTTTGTTTAGCTCTGTACCTCATTTTTAATAGGGTTATTTGACTCTCTGGAGTCTAACTTCTTGAGTTGTTTGTATATTTTGGATATTAGCCCTCTCTATCAGATGTAGGATTGGTAAAGATCTTTTCTCAATCTGTTGGTTGCTATTTTGTCCTAATGACAGTGTCCTTTGCCCTACAGAAGCTTTGCAGTTTTATGAGGTCCCATTTGTCAATTTTTGATCTTAGAGCATAAGCCCTTGGTGTTTTGTTCAGGAAATTTTCCCCAGTGCCCATGTGATCGAGCCTCTTACCCACTTTTTCTTCTATTAGTTTGAGTGTGTCTGGTTTGATGTGGAGGTCCTTGATCCACTTGGACTTAAGCTTTGTACAGGGCAATAAGAATGGATTGATTTGCATTCTTCTACATGCTGACCTCCAGTTGAACCAGCACCATTTGTTGAAAATGCTATCTTTTTTCCATTGGATGGTTTTAGCTTCTTTGTCAAAGATCAAGTGACCATAGGTGTGTGGGTTCATTTCTGGATCTTCAATTCCATTGATCTATCTGCCTGTCTCTGTACCATGAAATTTTTATCACTATTGCTCTGTAATACTGCTTGAGGTCAGGGATGGTGATTCCTCCCAGAAGTTCGTTTATTATTGAGTATAGTTTTTTTTTCTAGAAAGTTTCTAACTTTTACTGTTTTGGTGGTTTTGATAAGTTTGGCCCCCATAGACTCATGTGTTTGAATGCTTGGCCCTATTAGGAGGTGTGGCCTTGTTGGAAGAAATGTGTCACTGTAGGAATGGGCTTTGAGGTCTCCTATGTCTAAGCTCTGCCCCGTGCTTAATCAGAGCTTCCTCCTGGCTGCCTCCTTCTGTTGCTCACAGATCAAGATGTAGAACTCTCTCCTTCAGCACCATGTCTGCTTGCATGCTGCTATGCTTCCTGCCATGATGATAATGGACTGGACCTCTGAAACTGTGAGCCAGCCCCAATTAAATGCTTTCCTTTCTAAGAGTTACCTTGGCCATGGTGTCCCTCCCTCAGTTTCTTTCTTCAGTAACTTAAAGTTTCGTCATAGGGGTCTTTATCTCCTCTGTTAAGTTAGGCCTGTTCCTAGGTATTTTGAAGATGTTGTACGTGTGACTTTTCCCCTAATTTTTGGGGGTAAATTTATTATTGGTACATAGAAAAGCTGCTTGTTTTGTGTGTTGACTTTGTATCTTGCCACATTGCTGGAAGTATTTATCATATCTGAGAATCATCTGGTGAGACTTATAGGGTCCTCTAAGCAAAGGATCATGTCAACTGCAAATAGGGGATAATTCGATTTCTTCTTTTCCTATCATATGTCCTTTATTTCTTTCTCTTGTCTTAGGACTCACTCAAGCTAAGATTTTTGAGCACCATATGTGAATAACAGTAGGTGAGTAGGCACTATTGTCTTGCTCCAGAGCTGACAGATATATTCTACGTACAGACCCTCAAACCCATTCATTGAACTTTTCCTGTGTATTGGCCTGTATTGTGCCGAAAAATATTCCTCCTATTTCTGATTTCTTCAAAACTTTATATAAAAGGTATTAAATCTTGTCCAATTCTTCTGCTTTTATTGAAATGACCGTGCCATTTCTAGATTGTTTATGCTGTGTATTATAGAGATCTCAGTGTCTTTAGCCAACATGGTCATGAAGCATATTCTTAATATGTTGATGAGTTTGTTTGCAAGTATCGTTGGTAATTTTTGTGTCTATATTCAGCAAGGAAACTGCTCTACCACTTTGTTGTTGCGGTTGCTGCTGTTCTGTCCGCATCCGTGTTGAGTAGCAAGGCAATGAGGGCTTCAGATTGAGTTGGTAATGTTGTTTTTCTTTCAATTTTGTGGAACAGTATAAGTATTAGTGTTTGCTCTTCTGTAAAATTTTGGTAGAATTCAGCAAACCGAGCTTGTCTTTGAAGACATATTTTAAATTACTGCTTTAGTCACATTGTGTCTTGTGGACTGCTTAAGTCGCTTGTATCTTCTTGGTTTAATTTTGGTACACCATATGTGTTTATGGATTTACCCATTTTTTTTCCTAGATTTTTCCAGGTTTTTAGGTTGAATGTTCAGATTTCACTGGCTTCTGTTACATCTCCCTAATTTTATTAGGTTGGTATTTTCTTTCCGTTAGTGTGACTAGGAGGGTTGCTGATCTTGTTGATAGTTACAAAGAATCGACTCTTTGATTCTGTGTACTGGGTTTTAGTCTCCATTTCATTAAACTTGGCCATAACCTTTAGTATTTCTTCCCAATTCCTGCATTTGGCTTTGGCTTGTTCTTGTTTTCTAGAACCTTGAGATGTAACGCTGGATTATTTGTATACGACACCTCTGTGTTATGTGGTAAGTTTTTTGTTTGTTTTTGAGTTGTGGTTTTTCTATAATCCAGACTAATTTTGGTCTTAATATGTCATTGAGGCTGGCCTTAAACTCTTAATCCACCTGCCTCCAACTCTCAAGTACTGGAATTATAGACATGAGTTGTTTTGTAGACTTCTCACTGATCTTTTAATTAAGCACATGTAGCTGTAAACTTTCCCCTTAGAACTGTCCTTCTTATGGGCCAGAGGAGCACCTAGTTGGGCTGCCATTTTCTTAAATTACTCCCTAGTTTTTTCAATAACACACATGTATTAGAAAATACATTGTTTACTCTCCACCTATTTGTGAGGTTTGCTTTGCTGTTAATTTCTCATGTTAGTCAAATATGACCTGCTAAGACATGTGGAATTATTTCAGATCTCTGTGTTTGTTATGGTTTCCTATGTAGTCCATAAAATAATCAGTTTCAGGGAAGTTTCTATAGGTCACTGAGAAGAATATGGCTACCTGTTAAACCCATTGATCTGTGGTGTAATTAAGTTCCTGAGTTTGTTGAGTTTTGATTGGATGAGCTATGTAAATGTAAGACAAGATATCGAAGTCTCCCACTATTATTAGATCAAGGCCTGTTAGCTTCTCACGTTTTGTGGTTTGTTGTTGTTTGGATTGGTAGAATGTGTGTGTGTGTGTGTGTGTGTGTGTGTGTGTGTGTGTGTGTGTGTGTGTGTGTGTGTATGTGTGTGTAATTGTGTAATTGAGAGCTCCAATATTTGGTACACAAATATAAAAGAATTGTTATATCTTCTTGATAAGATGTTCTCTTTATTAATATATAGTATCCTTATTTATCTCTCCTGAGTTTTTTTCTATAAAATCTATTTTATTGGATGTCAGAATAGGAGAATACTCCTGCTTTTTTATTGTCTCCATCTACTTAGCAGGTTGATTTCCATAATTATTGGGTACCTTTGTGAGAAAGATTAGTTCCTCAGAGACATCAGACAGTTGGATCGGTTTTGTTATTGTTGTTTTGTTTTTGTTTTTCATGTTCTTGCTTTTTGTTAAAGAAAATTATCAATCATAAATCTTGGTCACTCAAGATTTTACAAAATTATGTATCAAACTCAATAATGTCAGTGAATCTTTATCAGTGTTGCCTGTATAGTATAAAATCTTCAAGAAAGTAAATGACATGAAACAAAAGAAAAGTTACAACATTAAAAAACTATATGTTGGGGTTGGGGATTTAGCTTAGTGGTAGAGCGCTTGCCTAGCAAGCACAAAGCCCTGGGTTTGGTCCCCAGCTCTGAAAAAAAAAGAAAAGAAAAAAAACTATATGTTAAAGAGTTCTGGAATGAAATATTAGCAATGCTGAGGAGTAAACAATGTTATGCAGTATTCAAGAATAAGACTTTCATCCTTGGCCAAATAATTGTACTCTGTGAAATCAAAGCAATTGGACTCCAATGATACTTTTTATGCCGTGATACAGAACAAATAGATAAATCTTTTCACAATTCTTTTCTTTTTTTTAAATTTAATTTATTTACATTCCAGCCACTGACACCCCCCCACCCCCCTTCCCACAGTTCTTCATCTCATTCCTCCTCCTTGCCTCTGAGAGGGTGTTCCCCCCACTAAGCATCCCCCTTCTCTGGGCCACCAACCAGGCAGCACACATGGGCTGGTCCAACACCCCCCCCCACATATATAGCAGAAGACTGCCTGATCTGGACTCAGTGGGAGAAGATGCGCCTAATCCTCAAGAGACTCGAGACCCCAGGGAAGGGGGATGAGGGAGATACCTGGTTGGATTTGTTTGTTTGTTTGTTTTTGTTTTTTTAAAAGCTAACCCATGGTCTTCAAATGGTGAGTTAAGTTCTATTTGAACTCTCTGTTTTCACTGAGAGGGACTTGCTCTTTCCTATGGTTTTGTTGGCTGCTCTGATCAGTTGGACGTTGCTAGTTATTTTACTTTTCCCTACATTTGTATCAGGACTTGCTGGTTTATCGTGTCAGATGTGATGGATCCCTTCTCAGCTCTCCTCTATTCATACAGTCTTCTCAGAAAATGTACTCTCTTCTGAGTGCATGTGTTACTGAGTACTCATGAGCGAGACTGCATTTTCTTTTGTCTCTGAGTACAGTTAAGTAGTTTCCAAAACGCTGTCTATGTAATCATGAATTGTCTTATTGTGTACCTATTTGGATATGTCTTTCTCTATTTTAAGAAATAGCTTTGCTGGGCATAGCAATTTTGGTTGGTAGTCATTTACCTTCAGGGCTTGAAAAATATCATTCTGGGTTTTCCTATGGTTTAGAATTGCGGAGAGAGCTGTTTATGATATACTTGCCTTTAAAAATCCATTTAATGAACTAGTTAATTTACTTATTGGATGCTTCTATGTGTGTGTGTGCTACTTCATGTGAGATGGACCTGTGAAAAAAGTTCTCTTTCACCATATGGGCTCATGGGAAATAACTCAAGTAACCATGCTATGTAGCAAACATCTTTGTCCCCTGAGCCACCTAGACTCTTACTCTCAGGGTTTTTTAACATTGTTTCCTTGTTTATATTGTTAACATTTTGACTATGATGTGTCATGGACATTCTCTCTGATCATGACTATTTGGGATTCTAAATATTTCTAGTATTTATATGACCGTTTCTTTCTCTGGCTTGAGAAAACGTTTGATATAATTTCATTGACTAATTGCTAAGAGTATAGACTTAATCTCAGTTCCTTCTGATATACTGCAGCGTCTAGGGTTTGGTCTCTTAAATGGTTATTGCCCCAGCCTTTACCTCTAACCCTGAAATTGATTCTTACGTTTGGCCTGGGCTGTTGGTAATGCTTTCCACTCAGTCTTTCCTTCCTTGGCCACCTCTTTCATTTACTCCATTTTGTTTGGTTCTTTCTTGGTCTGATTTCCCTCCTACATATTTTTTAATGTCTCTTCCTTAACCATTTCATGGACATTGGTCCTTCTTAAAAGCAGGACTCTTGAGTTTTTTGTCTGGGGTTTTGACCATTTTCTTGTCTTTGGTTTTTGGTGTTGAGGAATACTGCGGACATGGGAATGTCACAGTGACTTGCTCTCTTGCCTGTTTGTGATTCTGTTTTGTGTTTTACACGTCAGCGGAAGTGGATATACCTATTTGTTTCCACGTTCCTCTTTCCCACTTTTACTTGGTTGTAGTTCGTGTCCATCTTCTTGGTGAGTCATCTTTGTTAGTTGTGCTGTTTGTTTGTTTGTTTTGTCAACTTGACACAGGCTAAGGTCATCCTAGAAGAGAAAGCTCAATGGACCAAAAAAAAAAAAAAATGCCTCTAAATGATTGGCCTGTAAGGCAAACCTGTGGGCCATTTTTTTGATTGATGATTGACCAGCCCACTCTGGTGGTGCTGTTCCTGGGTGGATGGACCTAGGGTGTATACAAAATCAAACTGAACAAGGCAGTAAACAGCACTTCTCCATGGGCTTTGCATCAGGTCTTGCCTCTAGGTTCCTCCCTTGGTTTCCCCTCACTTCCCTGGATGATGGACAGGAAGCAGTAAGAGGAAATAACCCCTGTCCTCTCCAAGTTGCTTTTGGTTACAGAATTTTGTCACAGCAATAGAAACCCCCAAGAGACTCCAATTTATGTCCCTACTGTCGTTTCAGGAGAAGGCCAACCACGTTAACAGTTCTAATGATCTAACAGCAGTTTTAGGATTATCTTGCATTAACAAGACTCTCTTGTGTCCCTGATAAGATTTGGAAACAGAAAAACTATTGTATTGATCTGGGGAAATGTAGTTTATAGGCTTTTAGAGGTAAGATTATTAATAATTAAGAAGTGAATTGAAGGAGAATTGGGAAAAATGGGAGTTTTGGGTGAGAACGAAAGCCTATGACTTAGTGGTATGAAAAATAACCAAGGGAAATATCAGAGAGTAGGTACATGCAAAGAAAGAACCGCAAAAGCATCCTCAGGGAACTAGGATCTAGAAAAAAATAATTAAAACACACAAGTATTATTGAAAAATACATAAAATATGCCAGGCACGGTGGTAGATGCATTTAATCCTAATACTTGGGAAGCAAAAGCATGCAGACTGCTGTGAGTTCAAGACCAGCTTGCTCTCCAGAATGAGTTCAAAGTCAGACTGGATACATTATAAAAATCTTGTCTCAAAAAAAAGATTTTTTTTTCAAAAAGCAGTTGAATATGGTGATCTATGATTTCAATTCTAACACTCTGAAGACAGGGACAAGGAGATCTCTGAGTTTAAAATAGCCTGGTCTATACAACAAGTTCCAGGTCATCTGGGGCTACACAGCGGTCCTGTCTCAAACACACACACACACACACACACACACACACACACACACACACACAAACACACACACACTCCATAAGATAAAAAATAAGAAAATAAAGTGAAATGAAAGATATTGAATCCCTAGTCTTTTTGATCCTAATCCAGGCAACACAGTGTGTCCCCACCACTTTCTTTAGTAGCTGCCTTAGTCATGGTTTCTATTCCTGCACAAACATCATGACCAAGAAGCAAGTTGGGGAGGAAAGGGTTTATTCAGCTTACACTTCCACATTGCTGTTCATCACCAAAGGAAATCAGGACTGGAACTCAAGCAGGTCAGGAAGCAGGAGCTAATGCAGAAACCATGGAGGGGTGCTGCTTACTGGCTTGCTTACCCTGGCTCACTCAGCTTGCTTTCTTATAGAACCCAGGACTACCAGCCCAAGGACAGCACCACCCATAATGGGCTGGGTCCTCCCCACTTGATCACTCATTGAGAAAATGTCGCACAGCTGGATCTCATGGAGGCATTTCTTCAAGGGAGGCTCCTTTCTCTGTGATAACTCCACCTTGTGTCAAGTTGACATGCAAAACCAGCCAGTATGGTAGCAATCTCTGTCTCTCTGCAGATAGGGTGGAAAGGCCAATAACAGTACCCTAAACAAGTTAGTATGTCCTTCTTGTTGCAAGGCAGTTCGGTGTGGAAGCTCTACTTTCTGCTGTTACTCATCCTATAACAAGGACTCCAGACATGTGCCATACATAGATGTGCATCTCCTGTCCCCCTGCTGCTTATTCAGGCTGTTAACTCCAAAGTATCCATAGAGAATCTCAGACCTAGGCCCAGAAGCACATCTCTGCATCCTCTCCATAGCCATGTAGCCATGCACGAGCACATGTAGCACATCCAGACCCCGGTTGCACATCTGCAATCCAGTCAGTCTCTCTCTAGCTCATTGTCCTCCTGGTGTCAATACGTAGGAGGGATGAACAGGTCCCAACAACTACCTCTGGCCCTGTGGCTCGGCAGCATTGTTAGGGACACACCCATGGGCAGAAGCTCCTCCTGCTTCTTTAAGATGATCTCACTTAGGTTTCTTTCTTTCTTCCTTTCCTTCTTCTCCCCCTTGGTTCTTCCTCATGTGAGAAGGGGAGTCTATTGGTTTCTCATCTTTACTTGTCTTTCACTTGGCCATGCAGGGAAACTTCTAATCCATCATTTTACCTGAAAGTCTCCTGAAAGAGAGGTTTATAAGCTCCGACTCAACAAGACAGAAAGTGGTATATTCATAATTTATGAGGCAGGAGAAGCCTCCAGTCAACATAACCCATCAAGAACAGAGAAGAGAACCCAAGAGCATGGGGTGAGAGACTTGGCATGTTACTTCACCCAGGGCAACTAACTGATAAAATGACAGTGGAGGAGGGAAGTATGGTAATACCTAGGACACCTGAAAAGTATATTCTCCAAAACAAAGCGATTTGTTGTCTACCTATAAACTCTGAAGATACTGTCCCTGGTACACCAGTACTTATGACAGAGAAAGACTGGGGAAAATTCAGTGTCCACCCAAGACTGAATTAAGATATGGTGATGGAGTCACACAAAATTGAGGACATTCGAAAGTTACAGATATGTATACATATATGTACATATGTGTATATATATATGTGTGTGTGTGTGTGTAAATATACATAAACTAGATATGTATATGTATTGAAGTCAACAGAAGTAAAAAGCATAAAGGAGATACATATAATGTTAAAGATGTTAAAAGTTACAGATATTAAAAACACAAAGCAACCTCTACCTATATACTCTACAATTGAGCTACAGCCACAGTAGGTGTGAGTGTATACGTTTGTGTGTGTGTGTGTGTGTGTACATTATTATAAAAAATAAAAACAAGGGCTGGAAGAATATAGAGAAACTCCACAAAAGATATTTTCTCTAAAAATGAAAACAGGAAATCAAACTAAGATGAGGGGGAAAAAGATACTTTGGTGTTTTTTATTATTATTTTTATCCCTTTTGTTAAAAAAAACCCTTGAAGAATATATATATATATAAAATATATGTATTATATTATTTATTAATATATAATATATGATATAATATATATTTATTATTTGTTAATTATTTATTAATAAAGTATATTAATATATTAATATATATTAAAGTTTGGGTGATGACCCCAAGATAGTGACTAGCCTTATTTTCTGAGAATTAAAATGTTTACTAGCTTAAAGTCTTTGACATAGGAGGTGAAAAAAGGAGGATTAGAAGTTTAAGGTCATGCTTAGTTACAGCCACAGCTCAGGGCCAGCCTGGGCTACATGAGATGCTCTCTCAGGAAAAAGAAAAGAAGAGATAAAGCAATAGCGTGTTGTTATTGCAGAGGTGGTTCCTGGTTAGAGAGCGCTCATCCCCACTCTGTCTCTTGTCCATTCTTATGATAAGATTCTTTCACTCCTGCCTGCTAGGGTATGACCTAGCCATAAGGTGCTCACCGTGTGTGGACTCTGAACTTTCAAATTTCAAGTTTCCAGAACAAATGGCCCAAATAGGCTTCTATTGTTTGTAACTTGCCCACCCTCTAGCATTCTATTAGAGTATCCTGAAACAGCTCAAGATATTTTTCTGCTAGTAAAGGGTAGACCTTTTCAGCAAAGATTTTGTTAGTTTCAAAAACATATGACATTCTGGCTAGCCTGGTGACTCTAGTTCGGTATGTCAGAAGAAGGTAATAGCCTAGAAATAAAGTAATTGGTAGGTCTGGATGAAGCAGCTATAATCTGTACACACAGAGCCATCTTCTGGAACCAGCATGTTAGACCCCTGACTACTAACTTCACACCCCTAAACCACTGTGGAAGCCACGCCCCACTCTCCTCTAGAATTAGCTCTTGAAACACTGCCCTGAAAGGAGCAACAGTAGGAAGCACTTGTGCAAGCTTAAAAATGGCATCGCAAGAGCCACTCTTTCCTGGATCAATGTAGCTCTCACCCCTTATCAAAAAGTCTTTCTTTGTAGTAGACAGAGACCAACACAGAAAACCACAAGTGGACACAATGCAGAGATCAGCAGACTGGGGGGATCCTGGGGCCAACAGATACATCTCCATCACAGCTCCTGCATCTATGACTCAGACAGCATCACGGAAGAAGGGGCAGAAAGAGGTTTAGAGCCAGGATACCGGAAAGTATGTGTGGAAACAGCCTGTCCAAGAGCTGGCCAGGTAAACAATACCAGAACAGTGATAACTATCAGTGGACACATAAATGTGGGAGGGGGAATTTCACAGGTCCTACCCTTAGACAAAGAACTGCAGGCCACTGAAGCCTGCTGCGAGAAGACTGCTCTCTCAGGGTTGACCCTCATTAATGTTTGCCCAGTGCAGAGTGATTAGCCTTGAAAATAGCACTCTAGTAATAAAAATAGGCTCGGCAGATTGTACACACACACACACACACACACACACACACACACACACACACACACGCACGCACATGCACACGTATGCATGCATGTACACACATGCATACACACACAAATTGGGGGTACATGGGAAGGATTTGAAGGAGGGTCACTGGAAGGAGCTGAAGAGAGTGGAAAGGGCAGTGGGGAAGATGACATAATCCTATTTCAATTAAAGTATTTTTAAGTCGTATCAATCATAAGGTTTACCAGACTGAGAGAGTTATACAGAAACAAAAGCTAGTTTGAATTCAGAAAGGGGGAAATTAACAATGATTAAATTTAAGTTAAATTAAACAATTTAAAACTTGACTATTTCAGCTCTTTTTTATTATTACATGTATTTATTTATTCCCTTTACAACCCAATATCAGCACTTCCTTTTCTCCCAGTACCCCCTGTGCATGTGCATGTCCTCCCTCCTCCCCACCCCCCTTCCCCCTTCTCTTTTAAGAAAGGGAAGCCTTCTCTGGATGTTAACCCCGCCCTCCCTGGCATATCAAGTCACTGCTGGACGAGTGGCATCCTCTCCCCCTGAGGCCAAACAAAGATGTCTATTTAGGGGCACAGGATCCACAGATAAGCAGGCAGGCAACAGGCTCAGGGACAGCCCCTGCTCCAGTTGTTTGGGGAAACTCCAGCCACAACCCCATGAAGACCAAGCTGCTCATCTGCTACATATGTGCAGGGGGCCTAAGTCCAGCCATGCATGCTCTTTAATTCAGTCTCCAGGAGCCTCTAAGGGTCAGGGTTAGTTGATACTTTTGGTCTTCCTGTGGAGTCCCTGTCCTCTTTGGGTTCCTCAATCCTTCCCCCAACTCTTCTATAAGACTTCTCAAACTCCATCTCATGTTTGGGTGTGAGTCTCTTTCCATTGGCTGCTGGGTAGAGCCTCTCTGTGGTCAGTCACGCTAGGTTCCTGTCTGCGAGCATAACGGAGTATCTTTAACAGTGTCAGGGATTGGTGCTTGCTCTTGGGATGGGTCTCAATTTGGGCCAGTCATTGGTTGGGCATTTCCACAATCTGTTTCATCTTTATCCCTGTGCATTTTGTAGGCAGGACAAATTTTGGACCAAAGGTTTTGTGGATGGGTTGATGTTCCCCTCCCTCCAGTGGAACTACTGCCTGGCTACAGGAAGTGGTCACTTCCGCATCCACATCCTCCTGCTAGGAATCTCAACTAGAGTTACTCCCAAAACTCTCTGGCACCTCTCCCTATCCCAGATGTCTGGCACGTCCTAGAGACTGCCCCTCTGCCCCTGCTCATCAACATCATCATCGTCGTCATCATCATTGTCATCCCATTGATTCAGTCTTACTCGCTATTGGTCCAACCAGTTCCCTTAACTACTGGGATATAATTGTGAGCCCATACTTGATCCTAGTGGTATCTTGTGACCCCTTATATTCCTGCAGCCTGGGGAATGATGCACTTGCTTTCATTTAGAATTGTGTTTTAGTTACCCCTTCCATCATCAGTCCAGACAAAAGGTTTTGTTTCTCCTGAGCATCTTCAGCGTCTCAGATCTTTTCTAGTGTTTTCTATTCCGTAATTTATTATCTTCTGCTCCGGTGCTGTCTGCTCTCTTCTGCTGCCTCTGGGTTTGCTAGACCTTATGTACTTCCTCTACTATAAAGTTAGGTTGTTGGAGATCTGATTTTGTTTCCTCCCCGAAAGTTGGCTGGCATAGTATAAATGTTCGTCTAAACGTATGTATTCATAAGTTTTGGGATCTTGTATCCATTTTTGTTTGTCTTGTATCTTAATTTCCCTTTTGATTCCGTGATTGACCCATTTTTGGTAAGTGCTGTACCATTTCAAATGTTTGTGAACTTCCTGGTTTTTCCTCATTGATTTCTCTTGTGCTCAGAAGACCTGGCTGATATTTTTGGAGTCTACTTAAATTTACTCAGCTCTGTTCTCTGCCTCCACATGTGATCTGTTCTGGGGAACATTCTATTTGTGCTTGACAGGAATGAGTATTTTGCAGTTGTTTAATATATTTCCATTGTTCAACAAGTCAACCAAAATATTGTTTTCTCAGAAATAAAGGTTCTCAAACAAGACTTTACACTGTGTATGCTCAGCCTTGAAGAAACACACCATCTTCCTGCTGTATAAATTGTCCTGGAACATCAAAATTGATCAATAACTTTATCTAATTCACTTTATGAGGCTTTTGAGGGACAATTGCCATACTGCATGTTGGCAGTGACTTTCGTTTATGGGTAGAAATCGAGTTTCTGGACTAAATTTTTGTCATCTCAATTTTCTGCCACCCACATAGCGTCTCAAAATGAGATCGCTGTGACTGACCGCACATTTGATGATCATCTTTCTCTTTATTTTTAAATCCATAGCTGATTGTTTTAGAAAAATCAGTGACTTCTCAATTTCCTCCAATAGAAATGCAGGTTGAGGCCAGATAAACTTTAAATAAATTGAGGTGTTCAGAGGAAATTTCCAAATGACATATCAAAAAAATGGGTCAGACATATGTAATGATCATAGTCAAAGAAAAAGAGGCTATCAACTTGAGAAGTAGGAGACACAGGAGGGTTTTGACAAAGGAGGTTCGCTGGGAGAGACTGGAGGGATAAAAGGAAGATGAAGAAAGGGATGTAACTCTGTTTCAATTAAAAATTATATCAATCATGAGGCTCACCATGCTGAAAGAGATGGACAGAAACAATTACACACACACACAGACACACACACACACACACACACACACAGACACACACACACAGAAGGGAGAGAAAACAGAGGGAAGAGAGAGACAGAGACAGAGACAGAGAGACAGAGACAGAGAGAATTCTACGCCAAAACTTTTCACTTATTAATTCAACCAAGTATTTAAATATTAAAGAGAAATTAATACTTCTCATTGTTCCAGTATAAATGAAAAAAAAACAAAAAACAAAAACCATCTAACAAACTGAATTCAACAGAACACTAAAAGAATTGTTCAAGACTCAGGTAAAGACACTCACTGTCAAGTCAATAACCCAAGTGCAATTTCCAGTAACACACAGTGGATGAGAAAAGGATTCCCTCAAGTTTCTTTCTACCTTCACATGGTCATGATGGCATATGTACACACACACACACACACACACACACACACACATGCACACACACAAGCACGTGCACACACACTCGGACACATTCATATACACAGGTGCACACATGTACATGCATATGCATCTGCACATGCACACACATGCACACGTGCACACACATGTGTATATGCACACATGTACACACATACACAAAATAAATATAAAGAAAAGAAGAATAGGAGGAGAAGGAAAGGGAGAAAAAAAGCAGCACTTGCCATGATCGAGGAAGGTTTGCCCTGAGATACAGCAATGGTTCAATATATATGATAAACCCACAGCTGACGCCATTTTCTATGCTGACAAGCTGAAAGTGGTTCTCTAAGGTGGGGAACACTCTCCCTGCTCCTATTTAAAGTGATACTGGCTGTCCTAGGCAGAGAGTTGGCAAGAAAAGAGAAAAGTGTACCCAGATCCAGAAAGAAGGAGCAGCAGTGTATTTTTTGTAGGCAAGTGATGGAAAACTCTAAAACAGAAATTCCTAATCTTGCTGCTAATCCTGTGACCCTTTAATAAAGTTCCTCATGCTGTGGTGATACCCAATCATAAAATTATTTTATTGCTACTTCATAACTTCAAATTTGCTACTGTTGTGAATAGTAATGTAAATATCTGGTATGCAGGATATCTGACATGTGGCCCCAAAGGGGTTGAGAACCACACCTCTAAAAACTCCATCAAAAAGAAACATAAAGGATGCCACTGATGAACCTGTTCGGTAAAGTTGAAGGGTAGAAAGGAAGGCACAGAGATCATCTCTGTACACCAACAATGAGCTAGTGAAAGGTAAGCTCCAGAAGCAATCTCATTTATAATTTCATTAGAAAGAATCAAATACTTATGAATAAGTGTAACCAAGGATGAGAAAGATCTGAATGCTGAAAACCACAAAACTGGAGACAGAAAATGGAAGGCTTTTCCGCATTCTTGGACTGCTAGAATTAATATTGTTGAAATATTAACAAGAGTGGTAGGTTCAATGCAATTCCAGTGAAAAAAATAACAGCATTTCCCCCCAGAAATATGAAAATCAATTTTGGACTGAGGAAATGGTTCCATGGGTAAGTGCTTGTTGCACGAGCATGGCCATCTGAGTTCAGCACCTATGAAAGCCTATAATACCAGCAGTTGCAGAGTGAAAACATGAGGACCCTGAGGCTTCATTGGCCAGCCAGTCCATCCATGAGGAACTTTAGATTCTGTGAAAGACAGAGTGTCAAAAAATAAGGTGGATAAAATAGACACCTATGTTGACCTCTGCCCTCTACACGCACGTGCACACACTTTTGCACATACATGCTTACAAAAAGAAAAACAATCTTGACATGTTGTTGTTTGATACTCCAAAAGACTGCAAGATAGCTAAACAATCTTGGATAATAACAAAAATGGAACCATCATGCTCTGGTTTTAAGCTATATTGTAAAGCTCTAGTATTCAACACAACATAGCAATGCCATTAAAAAAGGATCCAGAGGCATGTGGACTTGAATGGAGAGACCAGAAGTAAACCCACATACAATACACACTCTTGACATTTACCTAAGTGTACTGAGAATTAAAAAGGAAAGGACAGACTCTTCACAAACTGCTTATCTGTAAGGAAAAGAGTGAAGTTGGGTTCCTGCCATACTCTGCTCACTGAAAACAACTCACAATGGTTCTTATATGCTCTGCTCACAGAAAATAACTCCCAGAAAAACAAACAAAACAAAACAAGATAAAACAACCCTTCTCAAAACTCCTCAAGAAAAAAAATATGATAAGAACTCTTAAAATTTGTTCCTGGGATGCTTTTTTAAAAATATGCTACCAAGAATCCACCAAGAAAAGCAAAAACAAACCAGTGGACACATTAAACCAAAAAGCTGCTTCTTAGCAGAGGCAACATTTGCGAACACATTTCTGATAAGGGGGGTTATATCTAAAAACTAGAAAGACTTTGCTCAATATAACTAAATGATTCAAATCTTTTTAGTGGGCCAAAGGCCTAAATAGATATTTTTCCAAAGAAGACAGTCAAAAGTCAACAGAGTCTAGAAAGGTATTTAATGTCATCAGCCGAAGGGATTCAAACCAAAACTGTGGTAAGTACACTCCATGCTTGCAAAGACACAGAGAGGAGCTCTGCGCGCTTGAATGCTCTTGGAAGGAATAGAAACTGGTGAGGCCACTATGGAAAACTGGAAGTTCTTTGAAAAACTAAAGATAGAATAGCCATGTGGCCTGCCCACGTAGCTTCTGAGTGTAAATTCAAAGGAAATGAAACCAATGTCCTGATGACAAGCCCGCACTTCATGTTCATTGCGCAGTCATTGACAGTGACGAACGAACGAACGAACGAACGAACGAAGAATGAACGAAGAATGAACGAAGAATGAACGAACGAACGAACGAAGAATGAACGAAGAATGAACGAATGCATAAAGAAAACAGAAAATGTGGATAAAGAAACTGTTCAATGGAAGACTTTCACCCCTGAAAATCAGGCAGTCCCTCCAGCTAGACAACCTGAATGGAGCTGGAAGACACTGTGACAATGGACAGAGCCAGGAAAAGCTGGAATAAAACTATGATCCTACTTACATGAGAAATCTAAAGAGTTGGGTTGACAGACACACATAGTAAAGTGGTGCCAGGGACTGGGGTGGGGTGGGGTTTAGAAAAAATGGAAAAGTAGGTTAAAGATACAATTTCTAGGGTTTTAATGGATAACATGTTAATTCTATTAACTAATACTTGAAATTTGCCAAAATACAGAATTGTGATTTCAAGACAAAATTAAGAACAACAAAGTCCTGTGAAGCAATGCAAGATAAACTACCTTGACTGTGGTCACTGCTTTTATACACACACACACACACACACACACACACACACACACACACACACCAAATGTGACAGCCAGCGTCAACAGTTAACATGACATGGACATGTCTGTGGGAGGTTATGGTTACCGTAGTAACTGAAATGAGACAATCCATTCACTATGGGTGGCACCATTCCCTAGAAAGAGAACTGAGCTGTAGCATGCATTCATTTTTCTGTGTTCTTGTCTTTCTAACTATGGATGTGATGTGAGCACCTCTTCGGGAGATCCTGTCACCTTAATTTCCCTGCTAGGATGTTCAGAACCCTTGAGCTATGATGCATAATAAGCCATTTCTCCTTCAAACTGATCTTTTCAAGGTGTTTTCTCACAGAAGCAGGAAAAATATCAACATAGGGAAGAGCACAATACACACCTTGAGTCAATTATATCTTAATAAAGCTGAGGAAAAAACAATAAATGTCTATTATGCTGAATAGTTATGAAAATAACTAATCATAACTTAAATTTCCTCATGGATTTAAATTACAGAGGATGTAGCTTTCAATTATATGTTTAAATAGTTTTGATGCTTATGAGCTGTTTTTATATAATTAATTCTCTGTTTCTGAATTTTTACTTTTGCTTTGTTTTAATCAAGAAACATCTTAATGAAGCTTTTCCAATAAAGGATATAATCATTATCATGTCTGATATTATATCAAATTTTTGTAGAGGTTATAGGTATGTAAGACGTGTTCTGTATGCTTTATATGATCGATCTTTTAAAACTAGTTTTTAAGGTATTTATTTCCTGAGTGTGTGTCTGTTCACTTTTGCCATGGCACACATGTGAACATCAAGAAAAATGGTAGGAGTCAGTTCTCTTCTTCTGTGAGTCACATGAGTCTCAGGGATCAAACTCGGGTCATCATGTTAGCAAGAAGTACCTTTACCCACTGAGCCATCTTACCAGCCTTATCATTCCTTTTAGGATTTAAAAATAAATCTTCATGACATTGGAACTTCACATAAGGCACTACTAATTATTGCCTCAATTTTGTGCAATCTATAAGCCCCCCAAAACACATGTGGCTTATAGCCTGAGTGGGTGACATTTTCAGTAAAGGAAGTGACACTAAAAACATTTACTATCTAGCATGTTGAAAGTAAGTCAAAGATAAGCAGTGTCCCCATCCCCTTTGGTAACAAACTTCTCTGCCGTTGGCCATGACTCTCTTTTGTTTTGTAGTAAGGTTGCAGAGTCAGTGAGAGCAGCATGCATTCCATTATTTTCTGTAAGAGATGAGGCCTTGTGACCTGCACAATCGGATTCTTTATTTCTGCCAAGCCTTCTTCTGCATCATTTTATTTCTATTCTGTCGAACTTGATGCTGATTATAACTGGAAAGTTTAAATGTATCTTTTATTCCTCTGACATAATTGTCATCTTGGAGACTCACTGTTGAATACGCTCACCCTTTCTAGTTCTTTCTGAACTCTGGCTGGCTGGTTTAACTCAGCTGTTCTGGCCCATACTCCTCTCCAAATTCATTGATTCAATCTGGCTTCTCTCGGCTTCTCACTGAATTGCCCTGCTTGGCCTCAGACTAACCCTGGCAATTTGTTCTAATCTTCTGGCCTCTTCTTATTCTCTGCTTTCAACTGCCTCTGCTGACCTGCACTGAACTGCATGAATTCATGAATGAACTCCATTGCACTGCACTGCACGCACTGTATTGAGTCCCAACTGACTGACTCTCTTTCTCCCTGTACTGCTCTTAAATAGCCTTTCTTTCCTGTGCTGTTCTTGGTGGGATGGGGCAGTGTGTATCCTATTTCTGACTCATTCTGTCAAATCTTTCTCTGATTCGTCACTTTATCTACCCCTCACTTAGATGCTACTCACTTTCAAACACAGATGCTTCCTTCTACAAACTAATTTTACCTTAAAGGTGTGTACTAAAGGTGTGTCTGTACTCCAGCCAGGGGGATTATGGGTATGTGGTGTGTCTGCATTCCAGCCAAATAAGTTGCTGCGTTAAATTCCTCTACAAGATAGCACAAGAAGATCCCTGTTTTCTGTTTTCTCGTTGACACCATTCTCTTTAGGATGGCTCTGCTGTAGGGGGATCTTTAGGTTTTTTTTTTCCCAAGAATTGTTGATTTTATTTCCACCAAGTCAGCTAAGCTTCTCATTGCTTCCCAGGTGGATTCTGATTCTTCTATTGGGATTCTTCTATGCCTAATGATTCTAGAATCCTCTCCTAACTCAGATGCTCTTTTGGCAGCATACTTGTCTTTTTCAATTCCTGTGATAAAAAAAATGCTCTGACGAAAGTAACTTAATGGAGAACTGATTTCATTTTGACTCACATTTTTAAGGTACAATGCATCATGATAGGGAATTCAAGGCAGCAGGATCATGAAGCAGAGTGGTCGAATGGTGTTCACACTTAGAAAGCAGAAAACAGATTATTATTCAGATAGCCAGGATCCCCTGCATAGGGAATAGTCCTGTCTACAGTTAAGATGGGCCTATCAGTTAACATAATGGGGATGACTCCTTATAGGCAAGCCCAGCAGCCCATCTCTGAGGTGATTATAGATCCTGTCAAGCTGACAACACCGTTCACAATACTTACTTTACCCTCTCGCTCAAACATGTTCTTTCACCATGGCCTTCTGGCTCTACTTCAAGGAGACTGTGCTCTTAATATTCTAGTGAATACAGTGAACATCTTGAGGTAGTCTGGGTTTCAAACAATAAAAAGACCAAATTCACAGCCAAATGGTGGTGGTACACAACTGTAATCTCAGAACTCAGGATGCAGAGACAGGAAGATAAGGAACCCAATGTCAGCCTAAGCTAAGTAGTATATTTACAACCAGCACTTGGCTGCGTGAAACTCTATCGCGAATATAAGTAAATAAAAATAAAATACCGATTTACACTATCGCAAATCAGTTCAGAAACATTTTGAGAAAAGTTCAACTCCGAGTCTCCATCATTCTCTCACTTACCTCCTTACATGGTGGCTTCCTTAGCCTGCCCCAAAGAGGGCTTCCAAAAGCACTCAGAGTCTCACAACCCATCCTATGCGCCCACAGAGAGAATATCACCTATAAATCTTGAACAAAACCACTAAGCTTTACTCTTATTGGCCCACCTCTGAGCCAACCCCCTTAACCCAGGAAATTGTATGCACAGGTGGGTTAAAGTGCCTTAAAATAGTCACTATATGATGGGATGGGGAGGAGGGCATGATGGGCTGTAACAGGTGAGGGTTAAGTCAATTTAGAGAAAGAAACCAAGACAGAATCTGGGCATGGTTAGGAAAGGAAAGGAAAGGAAAGGAAAGGAAAGGAAGGGAAGGGAAGGGAAGGGAAGGGGAGGGGAGGGGAGGGGAGGGGAGGGGAGGGGAGGGGAGGGGAGGGGAGGGGAGGGGAGGGGGAAGGGAAGGGAAGGGAAGGGAAGGGAAGGGAAGGGAAGGGAAGGGAAGGGAAGAAAGCAATTTTTCCAAGCTCCTTGAAGCTGTCGCATGTTATAGTTGGCTGACTGATGTCTACACATGAATATTTTAATGGGAATCATAAGCGATCCATCTTTCCCCTTATCTCTGCCAGACTTCATACCTCAGTGAAACCTATCTACAGTGGTCTCTAAGGCAGTTCCAGAATCTGGGCAGTTGTTCCTGTTGCTGGTGATACTTTAACCCCCTCCACTATCCCCTTACATTAAGAAACAACTACTTTGAGACTTCATCCATGGGGCAGCCAGAGCACTCTCCTCAAACACCCATTGCATTTAGAACTGTGGTTCTCAGCCTGTGGGTCACAACCCCACACAGGTTGTAAATCAGATATCCTGCATGTCTGATATTTACGTTATGATTCATAACCATGGCAAAATTACAGTTATGAAGTAGCAATGAAATGATTTTATGGCTGGGGGGGGTCACTGCAACATGAGGAACTGTATTAAAGGGTCACACAGCATTAGGAAGGTTGCACTGATTTAGAATAAAATATAAGCTATTACCTAAATACCACATAAAATGGACCATAGTTTATTATGCTCTAGACACAATGGTTCCTTTGGTGGTAGTTATTTTGTTTTGCATTCTTCTGTTTTGTTGAGTCAGATTTCATCCTGCAGTCTAGGGTGACCAACAAGTAGAGCTCCTTGACTCCCGGATGCTGGGACCACACTACCCAGGCTCACGCTGGTTTCCTTTTTTTGTGTCAATCTGCTTTTTAACTTCAGTTAAACTTTGCCCTAGTCATCCTTCATGTCTTGTGGGCCCTTCTAAGAGAAGGCTGGGAGGTCTTGTGTCTACTCAGTGTGAGCTCATTCTGCTCACAGACCAAATCAATCTATAGTCATCTTCTCCTTGTGCAGTCTGTTGCTAGCTAAAATTATCCTGCTAATTTATTTAGATTATTATCTGTTTATTTACCAGACTGTTGTAGAAACTTCGGGAGAGCAAGAGATCTGAGAATCATATTTACTATTCTAGTCCCAGAGCACCGGGCAAGGGCGTGGCACTGAGTTATTCACTAAGCATCTGTTGGAGAAGGAATGGAGAGGTGAGCACACATTCCATGGGCAGTCAGAGTAGCATCCTCCACGCCTGGAGAATAAGGACCGGGGATGGTCAGGATGTGGTGACGCTTAGGAAAGACGTGTTATGTCCAGAAGGACACCCCGTGGCGGGAAGACCATAGCTACTATCTCACATATCCTACTGTGCTCTTCTCCTAGCCTCGGATAAGGAAGCCAGCCACATATGAAACGATCAACATTCCACCAGTGACAAGAGAGACGTAAGAGGCTTGACAGGATCACTCTTCCCTAGGGCTCATTTTCCAAGAATTCATTAAACATATGGAAGAAGCTGAAGGGAGGCAGGAGGCTCTCTGAGGAGATTTTTTAAAAAAAAAGAAACAGTTACAAACAATTCCTATAAGAAGCTCTGGAAGATGCATGTATATCTTCCTAGATTTATTAAGTTGCATTTCAAAAGTTGGTTGTAAATCAGCTGACAAAAAAATGCTTTCCCAACCTGATTCAACATTCTCTGTGATGTTATTGAGAGTTTTAACTGTTGTTTTTCATGGCTCTCAACAGCCAATAACCCTGACTGATTTACTTCCTCTGTTTTGGCAGCAGGCTTGAAAGAGTCCCAAGACACTAAGACCCAAAGGCTAGAGATGGATGGAGAGCCCAAAAGAAGGCCGAGAGCCAAAAGCAGACGGAGGAATGCATGGAGATCTCCAGGGATGGTTCTGGGTGCTCCAGACAGGCTGCCTTTCAGTGAAAGGCAAGAAGAGCATCCCCTGAGGTAGATCTGGGCCTAAGTCTATAGGTGGGAACTTTTACAGCTATGTTTTGGCCGGATTATCAAACCGTCTGGAGCCTCACTGTTTGTGTCTGAGACAGAGAGCGTCAACTAAATCATCATGTTGTTGAGAGCATTAAATGAGACCATGCATGGAGAGCGCTTAGCTGACTGCCTGGCTCATGCAAGCTCTCGATAAATACGATTCCTCGGGGCCTCCTGTCAACTGCACATCTGCTCTCTCTCGGGACAGTCTCCCACTCTGCCCTTGGATGAATTTATAGTGAAGCCTCATTAATTTGGACCTTCCTCATTTGGGATTTATGATAATCTATCAGTGGCCTTAGCTAAAATTTACTTTTATAAGTCTATAAAAGAAAAGTAACAGCAAGGTTAAAACAAATTTATGAAGAGACTGTTTAAGTTAATGGAGCATTTGCTGTTACTTTAGAAATAGCCATTTACATACAAATAATTGATGTGCTAATTACAAATGATTCTTATCTACACAGGAAAGCAGTCCCTTAATTCAAAGTAGAGCGCAAATTACTGAGAGGTTAAAAGGGTTTTTTTTTTTCAGTATTATTATCATTTTGCTTCAGATCCTCACAAGAAATCGATTTTATTACAGGAGAAGTGATTAGCAACACATTTGTCAACTTTTAATACAACTTCTTTGCATACTCAAATTATCAGTCCCGCTCTATGGAAGCTCGGGAAGGGAGAAAGGCAGGGAGAAAAAGAGAGAAGAGAAGAAAAAAAAGAGGAAGGAAAGAAGTGAAGGGGGGAGAGAGGGGAGAGGGAGGAAGAGGAGAAGAGGGAGAAGAAATGAAGGAGGGAGGGAGGGAAGGAGGGAGAGAGAGAGAGAGAGAGCGCAATATGGAGGGCGGGAGGAAGAGAGGGAGGGAAGAAAGCTTAGAAAGGAAAACAGCCCTCCCACATACCCCTTACTATCCCCCAGCCTATTTTTCTTTTCCATTAAAGTAGCGCTGGTCCTCACAAATTACAATTTTCACAGCCGATAATGGCCATTTTCCCACAGCTTGAGCCTCTATAACACTTTTATTTTTATTCTGATAAAAACAGACTCGTCTTGTAACTCCAGCCCTTTTAAAGAAAACAACCATCTCGTCAGCCCTCACAATTCGATGGGAGACACACATATGCAAACCCACGAAGCAGGGTGTACACCTGTAATCCCAGCACTCCCTGTGAAAGGGGGAGTCCAAACAAGGAAGAGTTCAAGGTCATCCTTGGCTGTAAAGTGAGTTCAAGGCCTGCCTAGGCTACATGAAACCCTGTCACAAAAAACCAATTAATGTGTTCATACAGAGTGAGAAATGCAAACTTAATAGAAAAAAAACAGTGAAACAATTTTTTCTCTGTTTGGAGAAATCACAATCCGTAACTTGAGCCAACTGATGACACAAAGTAAAAGAAAATTTTTTCTTAACTTTCACTGATGCTTAATAAACCTAGATAAGGCAAAGAGTGTAGAATATCTCTTACGTAGTTAACCAGCAGTTACAGAATTCTATGAGATAGAGTAACTAGCATAGAATTTACCTTTCAGAACAAAACTAGTTTGGCGAGCGGTGAAGGAGAGCAAAGGTGAAGGAGAGGATCAGGATGCAGCCGCCAGGGCTCCGCTTGAACTCACACCATCTGGCCTCCGCTTCCTGAGTGCTGGGATCACCAGTGTGTGCCACCAAGCCTGATCCCAATAAAACAAATGTTTAAAATAGCCAAATATAATAGAATAGAAACCTTTAAGACAAAACAGCTCAGGACAAAGCAGTGAGCCTTAAGGTCGTTCCTCTCGTGTGCGTGGAAGGAACTCTACCACAGGGCCAGGGGGCAGGCAGAGCCCAAAGGGCTTCTGAGCTGGAAGGATAGAGCCTAGAGTTTGGAAGGGCCAAGGCAGCCACAGTTCAAGTCTGAGAAGAGAGAGTGCCCAAACAGCACTGCAGAGATCTGAAGAGGCTCCCCTCTTCTCTCAGCTTAGCACTGACTGGAACATGTACAATGGCTACTCTTAGTTGTCCAGTTGATAGGCTCTAGAACCATCTTGGAGACAAAGCTATAGCCATGTCTGAGGGAGTTTCTAGCTTGGGTTAATTGAGGAGAGGAGACCCACGCTAAATGGGCTGTGGACCTGGACTGAATAAAAAGAAGAAAGGGAGCCAAGCGCCAGTGTTCATCTCTCTCTCTTTCAGGCAGCCTCACACCACAGCCCGCGTGTGTTTCCGGCCATGGATGCATGTATCCTTGGACTTTTTCTTTACGTTGCTTCTGTCTGGTGTTTTATCATAGCCATGAGAAGAGAAACGAATAAAACACAGCCCAATCACCAAACTGAAGGAGTTGCAGGGTGGGGTGAAGTGGTTAAGGAAGGAGAATAGACAACAGGTCTCCCTTGGAAGACTCCTGAATACCAGGCTGGACTGTAGCTCAGCAGAACAGAGCAGAAGGTGAGGATGTGAAAATTTACAGCTGAAAAGAGTGATCAATGTGGCTAGACATATGCAAGGATTGTGCAAGGCTGGCACCCTTCCCCTGGAGTCCACAGGAGTCTCTTGCTAAGTTCTTGAAGATTCGTGAACGGCTACTTACAGGACTGTCAACCAGCTGTAGATACGACTCTTAGGTCAGATTTCCCTTACACAGGCTGACGATACAGAAAACAGAATCTGTTGCTTTGTTCAGTGACACTTTCCCATTGTGGAAAAGTGTGGGTTTTTTTTTTCCAGTTAGCTGTGTCCTCCTCCTTCGCACATCCTGGGGCCAGAGTGGTAGTAACCATCCTTTTGAATAAACCTTCAAAGAGTAGACTCTGGGGGCTCTCCTAGATCCATTGCCAAATACCTCTGCCACCATAATGACAGCAAGAGGTGGGAATGTGCTCCAAGTAAGACTTACCAAAGCTCCCCCTTCTTATGAGAGCAGGAGCAAGATGGTGTAAATTTGAACCTGAAATTTTGGAAAGAAGGGTGTTGGTTGGCACAGGAAGAAGAGGAAGTAAGAAACTGAAGTCCATGGGGATCATGTCAGATGACACCATCACCACCTGACTCTGTAGGTTCCCAAGGTGTCTAGACAAAGTCAGTCTGGGCTGTCAGTTGCTTGTATCTGTTCTATTAAGCAAGAGAGAACACTGATGTCTGCGACCTACAGACATGTCTCTAGATATTTGAGAGCGTTACTGCAGAGTCCTGAACAGTTTGGATCCCTGACTACGAGTGGCGAGTGACTGAAGACAGACAGACAACACATGTTTAGTGAAGTTGGGATCAGGTTGGAGCTTGAGGCTGGGACCTCAGCAACCAGAGATCTCTCACATTTATCAAGTGCAACACAGAGGGAGGGGTTGGCTAGGGAGGGGCTGATCCTCTACAAGAGGTCTCTATAGGGATCAGTCTCTGGATGCAAACACTAGAGAGGAGGAAGACTCAGCTGTTAGGGTTTTCCACACACTGATCAACTGTTTATATACATTTATTTAGACTCCCAAGGAGAGCTTTACCACTTTTCTTCAGTCTGGCCTATGAGGGTAATGGTTTTGGCAATTCCCCCATGGGTATGGGACTTTGGGAACACTCAACATGGCTATGCCCAGGTCAAAACATTCACTCAGGGATTTATTCTATCAGAGCTTCCTCTGTCCCCTGTATGTGTTATGCACTTCCTAAGCCACAGCCATCTTCCAGATCAGTGTTCAGGTCCTCCAAATGTTCTTAGGTACTGTTTTCCAGGTCTCTTTCTAAGCTGGTCACTCTGTCAGAGTACACTCTGGTGGTTGATGACCTTCCTGAAATGCATCTGAAGAAGTAAAAGTAAAGCCTATCTACATTGGTTGTAACTATGACTGGACTATACCCGGAGCACAAATTCTCATATTAATATAGCTCGATCTAGGCCTGGTGGCTCAGGTCTGAAATCCCAGCTACTCCCAGAGGCTGAAGCAGGAGAATCAAAAGTTCAAATTCTCAAAATAAAAAGTTCTGGGCTAGAAATCTAGTTTAATGTCAGCATGTTTGCCTGTCCAATGAACCCCAGCACCAAAATTAAAATTAAAACAAAATAAAATAAGGTCCATATTTTGTGTAGGCCTATTACCCTTGGAAGATTTGGGGTCGAAATCATTCTGAACACCTGGTTTTTGCATGAGTCACTACAAAGCCAGGTGTACTCAGCCCAACAGTTGAGCTCTTTGAATTAGAGACTTTATTTTTAAAGTCCCCTAAAATAAGTAAGACTCATACTGTTGACCCTGTGCCCATCCTGATGAGATCACTAAAAATGGAAATCTTTCATCTATAATATTATCTATCTTCCCCCAAACATAGAAATATCAAGCTTTTTCCACTCAGGCTCATATATGGGGGGATGGTGGAGGGCACATAGCTCCTGCCTGGTCATGAGTCCTTAAAAGATAAAACGTCTTGGTCATATGATCAAAGGTAACTAGCTTCTTCTTGCCATTTCAACTGATAAAAACCAGAGCTGCTGGGTCTCATGTTTAATCCTATCCACTATCTATTAAAATTCACTAAAGCTTGCTAAGCCTCATTTCCTTGAAAGCCTATCAGGTTTCAGTTTCATCAAAGTCAAGTGTATTTAATTAACACAATCCAATTCATTCTGTAAGTGGTCAAGTTCTCCGAAAGGTACTCGAAAGAACTGGTGTTTTTATAAGAATTACACAGACTACACAATAGACAAAAATAAGCGTGCTTTGCACATGCCGTTACTGCCACCTCTTTTGCATACAATTGTATAAATTACCTTTGTTATGAAACATTAATCCTCTTTGCAAAGTGGAGTACCTCCCTTCTCAGATTCAGCCACCTAAGGAGTGCCTTGGGAGACAAACTCACCATCTCATACTGACAGAACGAGGAAGGAATATGGTCTCCTGAAAAGGACTGTCTACTTGGTAATGTCAAAACTCGGTTCTTCTGGCCTCTTCTGGGGCATTTTAGTCCCCTGCCAGATTCCCCTCTCTGCTATTCTGGAATACAAGAGGAGATGGAGCGTACAGACACAGGGTTATACAGAAAGCCCAGACAATTACTATCAAATTAATACATAAACCATGGTCACTAGGAATTATGTAAGGAGCTACGAGAAGATCTCCAGATTGCAAGTTCCATTCAATGAGCTACAGAACTTTAAAGCTTTATCTTACATCCTAATGGTCAGGGCCAGTATGTCTTACCTTACCTTATAGGTTAAAAGATTGGGTCTTACCTTATTTAGAAAAAGAGTCTTTGTAATGTAATTAGAGTACGACCTTAGGGTGAGGAAACTCGTGTGTTATCTATGTTAATGACAAATGTCCTTCCAAGAGGAAACGGGGAGGATGGCACACAAAGGAGACAGAGACAGAAGAGAAGTGAATGGTGACACGACAGACAGGAGGCTACAAGCCAAGCATTGGGAGTCTGGAATCGGCAAGCACGAATTGCCCCAGGACTGCAACCCTTGATTGTCTTCTGATCTCCAGAACTTTGAGACAGAATTTATTATTACTTTAAACATCTAACTTTGTGATAACTTATCATAGATTGGAAGTGTTAAAAGGGAAAATATGGCATAGCCACTACATGCTCGGCAAGAGTCCTGTGTCCCAATCAGCCAGTAACTGTTCTTTCTCCCACTAAAGATGTAGTGGCCATATGTGGCTGTGATAAAAGACTTTGACAAAAAGCAGCTTAGGGGACACAGTCTCTATTGCAGTTTACAATTCTAGGTCAGCATTCATCATTGTTGGGGAACCAAGGCAGGAACTTCAAACAGTTGGTCCCATCACATCCACAGTCAAGGGCAGAAAGAAATGAATGCATGTATACCCACTTGTGCTCAACTTAATTTCCACATGTATGCATTTCCTGCCTAGTGAATGGTGCCACTCACCATGGGCTGGGTCTTTCTACATCAATTAACTTAATTAAAAAAAAATCCTCCCACATACATGCTCACAGCCCAGCCCACTGTAGACAATCTTTTGAGACCCTTTCCGTGTGATTTTTGATTATTTAAAGTTAGCAAGTAAAGTTAATCATCATGTTACCCTTGACATTATTTTCTGACCCCATGTAGAGGTTTGAAAGAAAATGGGCCCCATAGGCTCAGGGAGTGGCACTGTTTAAGTTTGACCTTGCTGGAGTAGGTGTGGCTTTGTTGAAGGAAGTGGGTTACTGGAGGCAGACTTTGAGGTGTCAGAAGCTCAAGCTAGGCCTAGTGACTTGGTCACTTCCAGCTGTCCTCACATCCAGATGTAGAACTCTCAGCTCCCTCTCTAGGATCATGTCTGCCTCTGTGACACCATGTTTCCTGCCATGATTGATAATGGACTGAATCTCTGAAACTGTAAGCCAGCCCCAATTAAATGTTTGCCTTTATAAGAGTTGCCACAGACTCGGTGTTTCTTCACAGCAGTACAAACCCTGAGACAGCCTGTACAGTCTCTTGGCTACCATTCTGGAGTTTTTCTCTGCAGAGAAATGTATGTTATCATTTTTCATTTTAGCCTGATTGAAAAGCTAGAATAGACAAGAAGTTAATGGGTGGGTTTTCCTATTCCAACAGGCAAGTGCTAGGACCAAAAGGAATGAAGCAGCTTCAAGCAAGAGTTTAGCTAAGGGATAGGGGATGAAGTTCAGTTGTCAAGGTGTTTACCTAGCACATGTGACCCTACATTCAATTTCCAGCATCATGTAAGCCAGGTGTCTTGATGAGAAACTAATTTATCCCTTGGGAAATAGAGACTGAAGAACCTTCTGATACATAGCAGATTTGAGGCCAACCTCTCCCTCTCCCTCTCCCTCTCCCTCTCCCTCTCCCTCTCCCTCTCCCTCTCCCTCTCCCTCTCCCTCTCCCTCTCCCTCTCCCTCTCCCTCTCCCTCTCCCTCTCTCTCTCTCTCTCTCTCTCTCTCTCTTTTCTCTCTCTCTCTCACTTTCTCTCTCTCATGTGTGTGGGTTTGTGTATGTGTTTAATGAGAGTTATCCTACATAAGAGATAATGCTCCCCCCAGAAGACCTAGGCTGACAAGTGAAAATCCCAGTGCCAGCTTGGTATATTACCAAATTGTCCTCTAAATCTCTCTACCTGTAGATTAGTGCAGCCCTCAGACCCTCTCAGAGACATTTCTTTGCTCAGCGGACAGTGGTTAACACTGGTCAAACTGCACAGAGTACATGTCAGTGGAGTGTTCATCCACAAATGGGGTGTCTGTATCATCTCTCCTACCCATGAAGAACCCAGAAACCATTACAAAATGAAGGGTGGAAAGATTGTAAGAACAAGAGGTCCAGGGTGATGGATTACTGCCTTCATGAATGCACAGTAGGTATGGTCTCCTGCACAAAATTGTCAGTCAACATTTTAACCGGGAAGAGGAAGGGCTCATGAGCTCCCACATGCAACTGAGCAGCTATTGACAGTTGATGGTTTCTAGGGGAAAGAGAGACAATAAAAAAGAAGAAGAAGAAGAAGAATGGTCCAACACCCAGGAGTATATGGGCATCACAAATTAGAACAAGTGGATTATTGAAACCAAATTAGAACTGGTAGGTTTTGGGGGCACAAGATTGGGAAGGAGTGGAGAGGTGGGGGTTAGATCTGGAAGGAACTAGATGAGGGGGGCTAAGTTTGTGGTAAATACAGATATACACTTCACGATGTTTTCAAGGAATTAATAAAAATATACTTTAAGAAAGGGAAGCAGGTAAAAGAATGAGAGAGGGAGAAAAGGAGGGAGAGAGAGGGGGAAGGGAGAGAAAGAGAGAGAGAGAGAGAGAGAGAGAGAGAGAGAGAGAGAGAGAGAGAGAGCGCACTTGGCTAGCCAAGCCATCTGCCTCCCAGAATACCAACCTAGAGGGACCCTTAAAACTCAAGAAGAATAAATTGAAACTACAGGGTCATTTAACTCAAGAGTTTCACACTAAACTCCTAACATAAATGCCAAAATGTAAATTTATTCTGTTCTCACCAGAGTAGACAAAATCATCAAGTAGGAATAAAGCAAGCTGCTTCCTTCCACCCGTCTCTGTGGAGATTGTTCTCCGGTGCACACAGGCAAATGCAGCGGGTGGGGGCAGCCCTTCCTTACTAAGCCTTTTATCTCAGCGCTCGCTTTTTTGAATTTCAAAAGTTTTTTTTTTCTAGTTTCTGATCGTCTCTTTCTTGTGGCCATCCATTCCTTGTTCAGTAGCACTATTATCCTGAATTTCCCTGAGATGTGAATACACATTTTGAGGTTTGGTTGGTTTGCTTTGCCTCTTTTTCTGAGACCTTCCTACTTATTGAATTATCTTCATTTCCCCCTCTCTATTTTCCTATTTGCTTATCTTGCTGTTTCTTGCCTTGCATGTTTTCTCAAGGGTTTCTAATAATTAAGTACATGTCCCAGAGATGTCCAGAATATTATCTTACACCCTTCAACATGTTCTTTGTCAAGGTCATCTGATTTCTCCTGAGGGGGTGGATGGAGTCCATCTCTGTGCTTCTGAATCTGGAAAACCTATGAGGTTCACATGCCATTTCCTGAGTTAACCCATTTCTGGCTTGGCTGTTGGCTTTTTGTTCTAGTTTCCATAGTTGCTGTGATAAAATATTCTGTGAACCAGGTGGGGAGATGTCTTAGTTATTGTTCTATAGCTGTGACAAAAGGCCAAGACCAAGGCAGCTTATAAGGAAAACACTTACTTGGAGCATGTTTACAATGTCAAAGGTAAGTCCATGATCACAGAGAGTGTGTATGTAGGTAGGCAGGCATGTTACTGGAGCACTAGCTAAGAGTTCACATCTAATCCATAAGTTGCAGGGGGAGAGAGAGAGAGAGAGAGAGAGAGAGAGAGAGAGAGAGAGAGAGAGAGAGAGACTGACTAGGATTAGCATGGGCTTTTTAAACCTCAAAGCCAACCCTAGTGGCACACCTCCTCCAACAAGGTCCCACCCACTCCAAGAAGGCCACACCTCTAAAGTTCTACTAACTAGGGACCAAATATTCAAATATATGAGACTACAAGGGTCATTCTCATTCAAACCATCATAGGAGGAGAGGATTTATTTGGGTTATACTTCTGAGTCATAGTTTGAAATTGACAGGAAGTCAAGCAGGATCTAAAACAGAAATTAAGGAGGGATGTGGCTTGCTGGTTCACTCACTTGCAGAATCACACGTAGCACTCATCTAGCTTTATTCTATATCCCAGGCCACCAGCCCAGGGAACGGTGTTGCTTACCGTTGGCATACCTCTTTCATCAATTAGCAATCAGGACTAGGGTTTCTGTTGCTGTGGTACAATGCCATGACCAAAAGCAACTTAGGGAGTAAAGGGTTTAGTTCACTTTACAAGTTATGAGTCTACTATTGAGGGAAGCCAGACCAAGAACTCAGGGCAGAAACCTGGATTCAAGAACTGATACAAAAGCCATGGAGGAATGCTACTTACTGACTTGCTCCTTGTGACTTGGACAGCCTACTTTCTTATAACACATAGGACCTTCAGCTCAGTGGTGGCTCTGCCCACAGTAAGCTGGGTCCTCCCACATCAATCATCAATCAAGAAAATGAATCACAGCCTTGCTCATAGGCCAATCTGGTGCGGGCATTTTCTCAGGTGGCCCCAGGCTGTATCAAGTTAAAGTTTAACATAACTAAGATACCTGCTTTCTTTCTCTTGGAAATAAGTCTCAAATCAACAAGTATGGTGAGTCTGTGACCATCACAGTCCCAACAGCCCAGGAGAAGTAAATCACCAGACATTGAACAAGGATCAGCGAAGCATCAGCCGCCATCTGACTGACTGCATTAGATACACCCAAGTGTCACAGTTAGAATCTGAAATGTGCCCCACCGAATCATATTCTGAAGACTTGTTCCCTAGCCGCTGGTGCTATCTAGGAGACTATGGAAGCTTTCGGAGGTCTGGTCTTACCAAGGGAGGTGAGTCACTAGAATGTACCTTTGAAGGTCACCTTCTTCTCCTAATTCTGGTCTCCTTGCCTGGTTTGTTGAGACTTGTGGTCCTGTGCTAAATGCTCTGTTGCTGTGAATTGTATCATGTATTCCCCACCATGATGGGCTAAAACACTCTGATCCCAAATAAACCTTTCTCCTCTAAGTTGTTTCTGTTGGATAGTTTGGTCATGGGAGGCAAAAGTAACCAATTACCGGGCGACCCAGAGAGCCATGAGCAATAACCATACATTGTTATTTGAAGCTACTGCATCTTGGAATAACTAACTGGTTAAGCAAAAAGAAATAGAAAGCAAACAAAACAAAAGAAACAAACAAAAACCTTTCCTATTTAAAATGTTACAGTTGGAAGAACCCTGGGTGGACGGATGAGAATGATAGTTTTTTTATTCTATGGAGAATATGGCCTACATCTCCTTTTCCTATAGTCTTAGCCTCCAAGCCAGTAGAATGGTGCTGTTTAACTTTAGGATGGGTCTTCACACCTCAATAAACCTAATGAGGATGAACCCTAACAGCCCTGCCCAGAGGCTGTCCTAATCTACATAGTCTCTTATGGATATGCCTAGAGGTTGGTCTCCTAGATGATTTCAGATTGTCTCTTGTTAGTGAACCCCTTCCAGTGTGTGTGTGTGTGTAGGAATTGGCTATTCATCATTTTATTCCTTTGAGATCATTTTAAATTTGGTTTTAGATCATTTTCAACTTACATAAAAATAAATGTATTCACTTTGCATTCTGGAATCCATGTTTTATCTAAATTTATAACACTTTAATATGTCTCCTAAGAAGTTTTTTGGCTTGAATATTTGAAAACAAATGTTTAAAGCTAGGAAACAAAAAATATATAGAAAATTGTGATTTGTACTCAAAGCTAGAGTTGTGTAAGAGTTTCACTCTTGACCCAACTCTATCAACCCTTCCCACATAGTCTGCAGAACCAGGAGGGGTATGAACGTCAGAGAGGGAGTGCACCGAAAACCCGAACGAAATAGACTCCCAAAAAATTAGAGGGAAGAGATTTATTGCTGCTCATTGCTGGTGAGCCCACAGAAAGAACAGAAATTCACCCATATGTGATAACCAAGACTCTAATGAGAGTCCACAAAACACTTGGCTTTCCTCAGCAGATAGTGCACACTCCCAGGATCCCCAAGTTTGGGTCCCCACTGCAGCTTTGGCCTCACTATCACAGCTATAGCCAGAACTCAGCGGGAATCCGCATAGAGAAAGTGACCCTGATGCAGTTTGTCTGGTCTCTCAGGCCTTCCTTTGAAGTCTGGGTGGATGGAGGCTTCCATGACCCAGCAACTCATGACTTCTGCCAGGTTTCAAAACTAGCAATTTCATCCTTGACAAAAGATACCAAGGTCTACCATCAGCTTGAACAATGGCCTAGCAAAACCTGAACCCTGTCTTTAGTAACATTTGAAGAGCTAAATGGTTAGATGCACGGAGACATTTCCCTAGGTGGCCCTGCATTTATGTCATTGCTGAAAACAAATGGTATTCACTTCCATCCCTTCTTTTTACGTGATAAAAATAATTTTAAACTCACATATACTATCAAGTGGTCAACACTGAAATTATATATACACAAGTAACAAGTAACAATAAGTAGACTGAGAAAGTTATATATTTAGGTAGGTGTGTGTACATGTGTGTGCATGTGTGTGTGTGTCTGTGTATTAATATTAATAAAAAACTAAAGATCAAGAGGCCATGGTTTCAAGAGGGAATAGGAAGGAGGGCCCATGGGAGGGATTAGGAGGAGGAAAGGGAAGAGGGGAAACTTATATAATTGTATTTTAACTTAAAATATATTCAGATTTAGCATAATTCTATAGTCTAAAAGATAAATAAAATTTTATATCATATTTTTAAAAAGGATGAAAATGACACGTGATCAAGAAAGGAAACAGTCAGTATGAGCAGATGTGGAGGTGGCCTCAAGGACAGCCTTCTAAATTGCTGAGATGAAAGTCCCAGTTTAAAGGATAAAGAAGATGGATGAAGTGGCCAACACAGTGGCCCATGTCTTTAACCCCAGCATTTGAGAAGCAGGGGTAGAGGCAGGTGTATTTTCAAGTTTAAGGCCAGCCTAATCTACATAGTTAGCTCCAGGACTACATAAAATCAGATAAAGATATTCAAGGTGGGTGAAGCGATGTCTAATACGTATGGGGGGACTGTGATAAGAATAGTATGCAGATGAAGTTTTTGATAAAGTAGAAACAAATATCAGAATAAATGCATTGATTGGCTTACATAAGCTACTAGAAGCCAAAAGGTATTGCTTAACTCTTAGAGGCTTAGCAGTACTAACTTAGTCCATATAAGGGCAGAGGGGATTGGGGGCACTCATAATTAATGATATAAAGACAAATACTTACTGGAACACACAAAACACACTAAACTTTCTGAACCCCAAAATGATTATCAAAAAATATAAACAAACCCTCTCTCTCATTCCATGTCTCAGCTGCCAACTCCTACAGGAGTTTCCTGGGAACCCACCAGCCACCTACCAGGGAAGCAGGTAGATGATCTTCAAACCTTCACTCTGCCTCCTCCCCTCCAAATCCAATACCCCAGTCTCATCCCCAGATCCTGCTGTGGCCTTCCCTTCATCTCTACCTACAACTCCACTGCAGCCTCCAACTCCTACAGGCACCCCCTGGGAATCTGGTGGCCACACCAGCCAGGGAGGAACAAGAGCAGGGAAGCAGGGAAGCTATCCTCAGATCTTTGCTCCCCCTCCTCTCCTCCAAATTCAACCTACCAGTCTCATCCGCAGCTCTGTAAGCAGATTAGTAGTTGTCGCCTGACCTACCTCTCTACTTCTAAGGGAACTAAACAGATCCTGATGGCACATCCTGGTTTTGTCTCTCTTGGGAACCCCCTCAGCTGCCCCACCCAGCACATCTCTATCCCCAAGTGTCAGCCCCCCTCCCCAAGCCAAGAAAACACCATTCCAATCAGCACCCCCACTGGGCACACTTGGAAGGATCTCAGATATTTCTACCAGGGAACCCACAGCTACCACACTCTCCTAAGAAGCAGAAAGGGCAGCAGAAACCAAGTAATGAACACCTGCCCAACAAGGACAGGTATCAGAACCTAGAATTATAATCATCTCGAACTCAGATGCCAACACAAAAACACAATCAATAACAGCCAAGACCATATGTTTCCACTAAAACCCAACTATCCTACTACAGTGTGCTCTGAGAAATTTGATACAGCTGAAGCATGAAACAGGGGCTTCAAAATAGCCTTTATGAATATGAGAGAGAGGTCCTTAAAGGGTAGATAATAAATCCATTAAAGAAACCTATGATCTCACAAATGGTGGAAGGAAATGAAGAAAAGAGTTCAAGATCATTCAGGTGGAATAGAATCAATAAGGAAAAACCCAAACTGAGGAGGAAGTGGAAATGAGGAATGTAGGAACTCAAACAGGAAACTTAGAGGCAAGCCTCACCTACAGACCACAAGAAAACGGAAGAGAAAATCTCAGTCATTAAAACAAGGCAAAAGAAATGGACACCTCAGTCAAAGAAACATAGCGTTTACATCTAAAAACAAAACAACAACAACAACAAAAACAAAAACAAAAAGATGGGTACAAAACATCCAGATCAATTCGGAACAATATGACAAGACCAAATCTACAAATAATAGGAATAGAAGGAGAAGAAATCCAGGTCAAAGGCACAGAAAATATTTTCAACAAAATCATAGGGAAAAAAATCCCTTACCTAAAGGAAGGAAATGCCTATCAAGATACAAGAAACATGCAGAATACCGAATGGACTAGACCATAAAAGAAATTCTCCACATCACATAGCAGTCCAAACACTGAGCATACAGAACAAAGAAATAACATTAAAAGCTGCAAAGGAAAAAGACCAAATGGCATCTAAAGGCAGACCTAATAGAACAACATCTGACTTTTCAGTGGAGACTCTGGAAACCAGAGAGGCCTGGCCTGGCAAGTGGTCTACAGACCCTAAGACACCACAGAAGTGCCAGCCCAGCTACTTGTTAAGCAAGCTAAAATCTGCATAACCACAGGGGACAGGCAGAGAGCAAGGGACTGGAGGTGGAGGTGGGTGGTGGTATTAGTTAAAAATAATTAGGAAAAGGAAATAGAATAGGTAATTATAGGTGGATTAGGGGTTTGGGGTGGGAGGATCAAGCAGTGAGGGGAAGGAGAGAGGGGACGGGGGAGAACATGGGGCTGGATAGCTTAACCTAAGGGGCTGTATGGAAACCTAACACAGCAGAAACTTCCTATAATATATACATATATGAAGGCTATCTAAATGAAATCATCAAAAAAAGCAGAGGATACAGAACCCCAAGTGGACATCTCTCATTACCCAAAGAAGCTTTTCCGTTCTGGGATTGGGTTGCATCTAATTGAGTTCTTGGACAAAGAGGTCCCATGGGAACCCCCAAACACAGCACAGGCCATTGGCAAGGCTATTGGTGTCTCTCCACAAACTGATGGCAGGGTGTTGTTGTAAAATTATAAAAAATAAAATGCTGTCTTTTTACCCGCTGTAGGTCGGGCACAGCACTGCCCCAAGATATCTGCTAGATATCTTGGCAGAAGCACACATCCCAATTCCGAGGCAGACCAGTGTCTCTAGCTGCCGTACACTCCCTTACACTTAAATCGCTACATGTAAGAACACACAACACAATAACCTCTGATCCAATTGATAAGATATACTTGCCCACCTAAACATACAAAGCCCTGTACACATCCATCCCTTAAGAACATTTATAACAACCTGTAACAGTACAGCTTGGAATCTTAACGTCAGCCTCCATATTGTCCCCGGCTACTCTCTCTCTCTCCTCCTCTTCCTTCAAACTTTTCTCCCGCCCATCCTTCCTTCTCTTCCAATGGCAGGCCTCATTCTATCTTGCACCTGCCTCACCTGTGACATCATCCCACAGCACGGCTCTATTGCTGAAGAGAACGCCTACACAATTCACTGAACACAGAGAAGTTGAGTTGGTGCCAACCTAGAGCCTTCCCCCCTACAGAGTAGTGGTAGAATTGTGGTACTGGAAGGTACTTTTAACACCACCTGTCTCGCGCCCAATGTCCCGCCAGCAAGAACGACGCGTGGCAACAGGATTCTTCTGCGAGCAAGCCTTTACTGTGTTACAGCTCTTCTTAGTGTTACAGCTCTCTTAGTGTTACAGCTCTCTTGAACAGGGACTCCGAGCAGCAAAATCGCTCGGCTTATATAGACAACAGTATGCTAATTATCTCTCAGGGATTGGTGGGGCTTGGATCACCCCACTACTTGTCCTCCAGGGATTGGCGGAGAATGAATCACCTCATTAGCATATTAACGGTCAACTAACACCTGGTGCATAAACCGCACATGTGCAGTACCGCTGTTCACCACTAGAGGGAGCCCTAGCAAGGGGACAAGCCTGCACATGCGCAGTAAGTCGTTTATATCCAGACAAGGCTGGATGTCGGCGCCATCTTTGTTTCGCCGCGCCGCTCTCTACAACCACCAATGCAGAAAAATAAACACAAACCCAGGTCCAAGCCCTTTAATCTGGAAGAGCAACCTGCCCACAAGATATGCTAGTGCAGTGTTGGCACAAAGCTTACAGTAGTACCCAAGCAGTGTCTGACTTGGGTTAAGTCCCATTGTAGGAAATTGAAGCCGTACTGCTTGGGTGGCTGAGAACCTGAGACTAGCTAGCCAAAGGACCTAGGCTACACCCCAATACTATCGTTCTACTTAGGGAATGTAGCAGTGAGGTGACTCCTCATGACAATTCTGCTATACTTATAGATCTGTGCCTTGCTTAGCCATCACCAGAGAAGCTTCCACCTGAAGTAGACAAATACAGTCAGACGATATGCCGAGAGTGAGAGATCTTGGACCACTCACCCCTAAAAAAGATGTCTCTATCAAATCCCTCTCCTCAGGACTCAGGTAACTCTGCAGAAGAGAAACAGGATAAAGTAAAAAAAAAAAAAAAGAAGCCTCAGGAGGTAGAAGACACTGAGAAACCAAGGCCTTCTAGCACAACAGGGCTGGCACACATATGAATTCAGAGTGAGTGGCAGGGTTCACAGGACCTGCACAGGTCTGCAACAGATAGGGTCTTAGAGCCGAAAGCAGTGAACATATTCCCTAACACGGAAATGATCTCCGATTGATAGCTACTTGCAAATGAATAATTAGTTTTCTTCAAGGGAATTTTGTTGGGGAAGCAAACCACTCTTAATGGTAGGCTTCATGGCTAGCAGTAGCCGGCCATCTCAAGATGAACTCAACAGCATCTTTGCAAGTTCTTTGTCTCATGTTAAGTCAGAGCTTTTTGTCTGTTTGTTTGTTTGTTTGTTTTTACCTTACAGGCCCTTTGTATATATATTATGGCTTCTGTTATTATGGGGGGGAGTGTTATATGATTCCTGTGTGTGAGAACACCTTATGTCTCTACATCAATACGTTTCTTTGTCTTTTATCTTGTTTGGTTGTTTTGTCGTATTCTGATTTGTTTTATTTATTTATCTTTTATCTTATTTTATTAGTGTTCTTAAATTCCTGTTTGTTTTCTAATGAGAGACCTAACAGTGTGAATCTGGATGGGAGGGGAGGTGGAGAGGAACTGGGAAGAGTAGGGAGAGGGGAAATTATAATCAGAATATATCATATGGAAAAAAATCTATTTTCAATAAAATGAAAAAAAAAGAAAGTGAAGAGATTCTGAGCATCAAACAGCTGCCAACATGTACACTTCAGAGTGGCTAACTAAAAGTTAAGAGGAAAAAGTGTTAGTGAGAACAAATATTAGGTGAAGCACACAGGCACGATCAATTATAGCAGTCTCCAGGTTTGCTCTACCCCATAGAGGTGGGGCAGCAGGTGGACCTGACTTCTGATCATGGCTATGGCTTCCTTGTTAACAGTCCCATCCTGAAGCTATTCTGGAACCACTATAAAATCTCCTTCTTAGAACAAAAGGTGTTTCTACTATTCAAGAAACTTCTGCAGACAAAGGACTCTAACAGAAACACTATCAGTCAGGAAATCACAAGTCTTTGGGGACCCCTACATTAGGAAGTAAGGACAGGCACAAAATATGCACATTCTTATTGTTTTAATTTGAATGTGAAATGTCCCCCACACAGGCTCCTGTAATGGATGCTTGGTCCCTAGCTGGTGGCATTATTCTGGAAGGTGGAGAAAGCTTCAGGAGGTAGGGTCTAGGGGATGCCCAGGACCCTCCCCATTATTACTGTCTGGTCAGGCGAGAGGCAAACAATCTCCCCTGCCACTTCGTCCCAACACAAAGAGGATTTGTCTAAGCACCTGGGAGCCAAGTGACCGTGGTACAATCCCTCTGGTCCATGAGCAAAATAAATAAGCCTCTTCTAGTGGTTCTCTTGGGTCCTGAGACCACAGCTGTACAAAAGTAACTCAGACATTGTCACAAACACAAACATAAAGGATCGAATGTCTCCACAAAGTAGAGCGTCACAGTCCCAAGGGCCTGACTCAGCAGTCGGCTCCCAGACATAATCTCTGTCAAAAGAGAAGACACCGCCTGCCATACATAGCCCCTTATTTATGTGAAAAGCCGGCAAAACTAACATTTAATAATAGCTTTAGAGTTGGAGTCACTGGGTAGTTGGTATGCAGTACTGACTCTAGATGCAGGTTGTGGCTACCAAGTTTATCTGCTTTTAATCTTGAAAAATGTCTATTATATATATATACACATATATGCATATAACATATATGCTTATATAAAATACTTCAATATACTGAATATATATTACTTTAGTATATATGCAATATATACATATATATATACAATACAAACACAAACATACACACACACACATATATCTTCAGTTAAAGGTTTTTAAAATTAGGAAGGAAATTTCCAACATAAAATGCAAATCGAGAGCTATACACTAGTAAGAGGAACTCAGAAAGAATGAAAAATGATAAAACCAGACATTATTGAGATGTAAAATAGAAAGACTTGGAAGTAATAAATAAATGAAACTGCTGCTGTGTAGGAAAGAAATCAATGTAATAGAAAAACCACTTCCTAATCGAATCAATGAAGCACAGAGCAGAGGAAGGGAGTAGGCTGGGCCGCCCCAGGAGTCTGCCTCCTCAGGATGGTACTGGTGGAATCCGGACAGTACCGGTGGAATCTGCCTCTTTTAACTGTTTTGGAATTGTCGGGCCAAGGTTTGTAACTGACATGAAAAAGTTGGGTGTTAAATTGGGTTAATTTCAGCCACTTTTAATGCTTAGTACCAAAGCAGCTGTCCATACTCCACTTGCTGTCCATAAGCAGGTCAAGAAGCTAGACGTGTCCCTAGAGAGATCAATACAGAGCTTGTAGGTTTCATGGTGGGCAACAAGGACCCTGCCCAACACTGGAAACCTGCCCGTCACTGCTGAAGGCTGCTTCTGAATACAGAAGTGCAAAGTGGCTGTGTCATTCCTTGCCTCAAACTTCTGCCTTTCTGTGTGAAGACATTTCTAGACTGGTGAGCAGGATGGTAGCTCTTCCTTTATTCTTTCCTTTTTTTTATTCTTGGGAGACACAATAGGGTTAAAAATAACTGCACACACAAGGAAAATGTGTCATTGTTAGCCAACAGCATACGTCTGTGACAGAGCATGTGCTTCCCCAAGTTCAATCCCGATTAACACACATAGACACGCACAGTAATGATTATGTCTGCCCAGGGAAAAATGAGACTCCACAAATACCTGATGTGACTGTAACTTTACGTCGTTAGTTTGTCCGTGGTGCAGAGAGAAAGTACAACAATCAAAACTAGAAAATAAGTCAACGTTTTAAAATCTGAAAACACTGTGGGAGAGGAGGAATTTCATTTTCGGTATCACCGCATTTTTAGCATCAACTGTCCAGGGTTCAAGAACAAAAAATCCCAAAGCATGAATCACACAGGAAATGTAGCCCGATGAAAGGAAAATATGAATTATTGGAAATTCTCCCCGAACACTGTAGACTTATTAGGCAAAGACTTTGACATAATTGTTTCAAATATGTTCAAAGAATAGCTGGAAAATATGGAAAAATTCAAGACAACAGCATACAAACAAAATGGAGGTTACACTGATGAACTGTCCAGGACCTTTTTGGTCTCTTCGATGGAAACCATGGGCGGGCGAGGAGGAGCTCCATCAGTGTTGATGTCCTCGGCCCTTGAGTGCTAAAGCTATATACACGGGCTGGGCAGACAGAATCCATGTGCCGAGAATGAGAGATTATGACTGTAGGTTCAAGGGCCAGAAATGTACAGTTCTAGGTTTTGGTTGGGCAAGGTCTCCTACATACTGTAGACTTGTCTCAAACTCGCTGTATAGCCAGGACTGTCCAGGAACTCATATCCTCCTGCCTATATGTCCTAAGTGCTGGGATTACTGATGTACACCCTCACACCTGCCTGGATTTATGTTGTCCCAAAATACTACATCTGTGTTCATCCGTTACAGCAGCAACAAGAAACTAATGCATGTTCAACGACTCCATGCTCTAAAAAATGCTAGCTGTCCCAGGGTTAGTGTACATTGAATATGATTCCAATGAACTAACAGGTTTGTTTTCTTGAATTAGGCAAGTTTCTCCCAAATATATAAATTTAAGAGTGACTAAGATCCCGTCTGACAATGGTGGTACTTGCCTTTAATCCCAGCACGCAGGAGGCAGAGACAGGCAGATCTTTTTGAGTGTGAGGCCAGCCTTGTTGCTACAGTTAGTTCCAGGATATCCAAGGGCTACACAGAGAAACTATGTTTCAAACAGACAAAGCAGAACACAGTAACTAAGATCCAAGGAAAAGGCCAGAATAAAAAAGAGAAGTCAGGAAAGACTAGACATGCTAGAAAATATAAGTATATCATAGAAACACTACTAAATATTATAAATTACAGAATGAGTGGAAGGGCATAGAAAATAAAGACATACGTCCAAATACATTTGAGGAGGCAATATACGAAAAAAGTACATTTCAAATGACTTGTGGAAAAATATACTTTTGAAAACTAAATGACAATGGGAAAGTAATCATTTGGAAATAAATATGTGCATGTACATTGTACGCATGCACAAATATACTGCATCCAACAAACAATAATCAGTGGGACAACACTGAATGTATCGATGAGCTAAATTTAAGTTATGCGAGCACTGAGAGAAGACAAGGCAGGATTCCTTTAAAAATTTCAAGTAGCAAGATCTCTCTAGCTATGACTCATAATCGAGCTAAATTAAAGAAATTTTTGCACAAGAAATTTTTTGCCTAGCCATAACAAAAAGAAAAATTAGTGAATAAATGACAAACTAGAAAACATGCAGAACATCTCACAGATCAATGGACCACCCATGTATGTAAAGAGCTCTTTAGTTGTGAAGAAAAACAGGGAAATCCTGTTTTAAAGGTGGAAAACGGGGCTGAAAAAGTATAAACAAAGTCAACAGGAAAATTTACACAAATGTCTTTTAAATGAGAAAATGCCTAATTTTACTCATAATAAGAGAAATGCAAAATACAGCTAAATTAAGACACCCATTCTCACCATCAGTCTGCCAGCAATTCGAAAGCTTGACAACGCTCTGTTAGAACAGCATTCTCACATGTTGGTTGTAAGAGTGCAAAATAATACAACCCAACAGAGGGGTTCAGCAACACAGAATAAAATAACACATATTGCCCTTGATGCTACAAAACACTGTTCTAGGACTTCACCCTAAGATTCTCCTCCAGAATGCAAATGGGTCCTTGATCTCCAGCCTGACCCTTGGATGTTATGGGTCTTGGGTCTCACTCACTCTCACAGGAAAACAAGTGGAAAAGCAAATCTCAAAACCAAACCATCATCAAAGAATCGATGTCAGGGCAGTGCCAACACAATCCTAAATATTATAGGTACACAAATGAGGGGGATCACAGCTTACTGGTGTCAGAAACCATGACACCAGCGAGTGACTGATGGGCGACTAGAAGGAAAATTCAGGTGATGACTGATTACCTGTTGTTTGTCAGAGGATCCAGCTTCCACGGAACTTCTTGTGTTTGGCTCTGTTGTATCTCAAAGAAGGTCTGAAGCCTACAGCTCTTTATCTTGTACTCCCCTGTTGTACCACAAAAGCCATGGCCACGCATGTGGTGGTGACACGTGCAGGGGTCCAAACTGGTGTCCCATCTTTGCATTTCATTCTCTTATTAAGCCTGGGCCCCAGGGGTAAGAGGGCTGGGTATAATCGTTCCTAGTTCCTCTCAGCTGAGGACACACACATACGCACAGGCACACACATGGCTTTGGGTGAGACTGAGTTTAATGTCTCATTCTCAGTGAAGGCAGTGGTAAAATACTATTCCTTGAGAGGAGTCCTTATTTAGGAGAAAAAACTCTGGCTGTATTTAAAACAGCTATTTCTCCCTCTCTCTTCCCAAACCCTAAGGGGATGGAATAAAATCAAAGCATGCACTCCCTGGAGGCATTGATCCCAAGATTTTTTTTTTTCAGACTTGAATTACACCATGCATGTACTAGAATTTAATAGCAGAGATTTAATTTTTTTTTTTCGGAGCTGGGGACTGAACCCAGGGCCTTGCGCTTGCTAGGCAAGCGCTCTATCACTGAGCTAAATCCCCAACCCTGAGATTTAATTTTTAAAACACTTTTTATTTATTAACAATTTATTTAATACATGTATATAGCATATTTTTACCCATTTTCCCCTCTTTATTTTGTATTTTGTTGTTAATTTTTCTTTGTTTGTTTTGAGACAGGGTCTGTCTATTTGGTTCTGGTTGTCTTAGAGCTTGCTATGTAGGCCACGCTAGCCTTGAACTCACAGAGACCCATCTGCCTCTGCCTCCCATACTGAGATCAAAGGCATAACTATGACCAGCCCCATTGCTCTCTCTGCCTCATCTTCCTCTCACATCCTCTGGAACCTTTCTTCTCCCCCAACATGCCTCCTTCCTTTGTTCACGTCTTGTGTAATTGGGGGTGGTTACATGTTCATGGACCTGAGGCTATTCAGTGGATCATGGACAACATATCAGTGGCTGCATCCTTGAAGAAAAATGATGGCTCACTTCCTCGGAGCTGTTAACTACCAATAGCTTCTCAGTAGAGGTGATGTCACCTGAATCCCTACAGTAAATGAATATCATATTGTACCAGAGGGGCACATCTTGTATGCTAGGTTCATATTGTAGTATGCATGGTCCACTAATGAGTGGAACCAGTGGTGTCATTATCGCTCAACCCAGTGGCTTTTGTGACACCTCCTGGAACTACAAAAGTTAGCCAGTAGGGGAAAAAAATTACAGACACCTTCCAGTATGCTTTGGCTCTATCCTATGACTAAAGGGTGTTCGAATCACTAGGGTCTTACCATCCAGGGCTGGAGACAAGCAAGAGCAGCAGCAGTGACCAGTATTTGCTCTCATAGTCACTTAAATCTTGCCATCCCTAGTATTCTCGCCCTTTACTTTCACATCCTGTGTGGATGGTAGAAAGTTATTTTTGTATGAGGAAAAATGGTTTGCATTTGCAAAAAAAAAAACAAAAAACAAAACAAAACAAAAAACGACAGCAACAACAACAAAAAAGAAAAACTCAAATAACGTGGAAAGGTAAAGGAGAAACAGAAGTCATTGTTGACAGTAGGCGCAAGTGGGTGTAAGTGGGTGGGAGAAACAGGGATAGGACTTCTCTAACTCCTGTATGGCTTTGATCATTTAACCACATCACCCTTCTATTGGTTTAAAAATTAAATCACAATCAGAAAACAAAAAGGCGGAAGCTGAGCACAAGGAGAAACATATTAAGCTAATACGTGCTAAATCAGTAGCATGAACACCCACACAGAGAGAAGCTTTTAAGTGGCCTCCGAACGCAGCATCCAGCATTACACATGGCATGGCATGTGCGCTAAGAGTCTCTAAAAACAAAGAAAAGCAAAGAAACCTCACACTTTCATTCCATTAGTTGGCAATTTAGAAGCAACGGTGGCACACAAACTTGTTTAGGAACAAGGTAAATGCGTAGACAGAGACTTTGGGGACCAGCTTTCTCAGCGAGGAAAGCAGACGCTCTCATACGAACACGTTAACCGGTGTCACATGGTAGCTTCATTTCTGTTGTTATTCCTCCTTTCCACGCTTACAACCCACTGATAACTATTTCTATTTGTTTCTCGTTTATCCTCATCTGGTTTCTCTTTACAGAATAAGCAGGCTCACATCCACATATGAAGCACGATGTCTTCTCCCTTGCACAAAAGGTGACATATAGTCTAACTCAGTGCCCAGGACACGATTTTTAATTACCAGCCCTTACTAAAGAAATGGCTGATTCCAGATCTAAGGCCAAGAAAGTACAAAGTAGGCTTACATATTTTCTTTGCTATAAAGAAAAGGAGACTCGGTGACAGAAAGGGGATGTATCCAAAAGACAAAGGAGTCAGTTTGAAAGGGCTCTAATTAGAAAAATGTTAGACAATTTGAGCATCAAAATTACTACTGAAGGTAATGAGCTATAATATTGAACAAAAAAATCCATAAAATCATAGTGATGCCCAGAGAAAGAAAAGGAGGGGATTCTGGGAGAATAAAATTCTTCATTTCCTGAGAAAGCTATCTAAAAAGGACAGGAAAGGGATGGAATTAGAATATGATCATTGCTTTGGGCAAAGATCACCAATGGATGCTGAAATCGTTGGGGTGGGGACTGTTGGAGCACAGGTTATCCACACGACCTCAAACTGTCACCTCTCCCTCATCTCCAGTTGACTTCTGAAGTGAGAAGAACAACATCTAGAAGATACTACCAAATTTAAGTCATCCAAGTTTGCTTCCCTGATGATGAAGCAATAAGTTGTCAAAGGACACCTGGTGTGACTTGTGAGAGGCCCCAGCATCATCTCTTCTCTTCTTGAGAAAGGGAGACAGACAGACAGACAGACAGACAGACAGACAGACAGACAGATAGACAGAAACAGAGACAGACACACACAGACTAAAAAATGGTATCAATTCAGACCTTGAGATACTGTGAAAAGATGTCAATGATTCTTCAAGATACTATTGCTGTGAGATACACACAGACAGATACACACAGACAGACATACACACAGTCAGACAGACACACAGTCAGACAGACACACACTGACATACATACACAAACACACACAGAGACAGAAACACACAGAGACACAGGCACACATGTGTTCATGAACACACACAGGTACACACACACACACACACACACACACACACGAAATCATTCCCAAAATAACTTCTTTTTCAAAAACCGAAAATAAAACTAGAATTTGTGAAAGGGCAAAGCTAAATGTCTATGACCAATCCTTCATCTCTAATGGGAAATCCCAAATGATAGACTTTTTTAAAAAAAATGAAATCAGAAATAATGGAAATATCAGCGCTATGAAGAAATCCCATTTTCTTGATTAAAACTGTGCACTGTTTGGAGAGCACTGTGTGCTCTGACTGATCCTGAGCTCACAGACAGCCACTTGCCTCCGGAGTGGGGGGATGGAGGGCATGTGCCACCATACCTAACTATAATTCTCCCTTCTTTTCTTAGCACTCAAAAGTGACATTTTAACATCACTCAGTTATATTACCCCTTACTCTAAGCACCAGCCGTTTAGTTGTTTATAACAGAGTAATTTGCATGGCTATCCAAGGGAGCCATGTTAAAATGAATTGACTTTGTGTTTCGTTTACCAGTGTGTAAACAGCTTCTGATCTTTGTATTCTCCCCACGTTTCTATTTTATTTTTAAAATTTATTTATTTATTATATGTAAGTACACTGTAGCTGTCTTCAGACACACCAGAAGAGGGCATCAGATCCCATTACAGATGGTCGTGAGCCACCATGTGGTTGTTGGGATTTGAACTCAGGACCTCTGGAAGAGCAGTCAGTGCTCTTAACCACTGAGCCATCTCTCCAGCGCCCCCTCCATATTTTTATTTTTAAAAAAACAAAATTTATAGAAAAAGTACAACAGAAACTGACATCAGCACACCCAACACTTGGCTTGGGTTTACCAGAGCCTAGTGTTCGAGCACATTTTGCATTCCCATGTGTTGTCTCTCCTGTGCTGAGCAGTCTTTGTTTTTCACCTATGAATGTCTTAACGATCTGCAAGTACATCACAGATACCATGATACTTGATCCCTAAATTTTTGTCTTTTTTCCTCTAAGAATAAGATTATTTCTATATATAACCACACTATGATCATATTCAAGAGATTTAAAATTGATATTACCATACTGTTTAACTTACTATCCAGTGTTAAATTCCTAATTGATCCAAACATTTATCTTTAAAGCCATTTGCTCCCTGCCCAATACCAAATTCAATAAAGATTCTGGCACTGTATTTGGTTATATATCTTTACTGTAAAATACACTATCATTCTCTGTGGTGAGGTATGTGTCTGTGTATATGAATATGTGTGTATATGTCTCTCTGTGTGTCCAGGTTTGTATATGCCTCTCTGTGTATCTGTATATGTGTCTGTGTGTATGTGGTATATGTGTATGTGTGTGTATATACTTCTTTGTGTGTGTGTATAGTGTGTTTGTATGTCTTATGTATGTATATGTGTGTATATATGTATGTATCTGTGTACGTGTCTGTGTGTGTATGTCTATGGGTGTATCTGTGTGTCTGTGTATGTCTGTGTTTGTGTGTATGTGGTGTGTATGTCTTTGTGTGTATATATGTCTGTGTGAGTGTGGTGTGTGCCTGGGTATATGTAGTGTGTGTCTTGTGTATGTATATGTGTGTACATGTGCCTCTGTATGTATGTGTGCCTCTGTGTGTGTGTGTGTGTGTGGCATGTTTCTTTGTGTGTATCTGTGTGTGATATACAGAGGTGTAGGATATGTAGCTCTTTTGCAAATGTGTGTATGTTGGAACTCCAAATCTGACATCAGGAGTTTCCCTCAGTCATTCTCCACTGTGTCTACTGAGGCAAGTCCTGGTGATGAACCCAGAGTTTGCCAGTTCAGCCAGTCTAGCCAGCCAACATGCTGTGGGGAATCTCCTGTCTCTACAACCTATTCACTAGGGCCACACTCTCCCAGCTTTTATATGAGTGTTGGAGATCTGAATTCCAGTCATGGTGCTTGTGTGGCAAGTGGCTTTATCCCGAGATATCACCCCAGCCCTGGACTGACTCTGACCCCTAAGTCCTGGAGAGAACACTGTGATGAAACACTAAAAGCAGGAAAGTGGAGGCACAAACAGTGTGTTCAGCTGGCAGAGCTCTAACTCTCCAACAGTCACTGGGGAGAGCCAAGAAGCAACTCAGTTTACACTTCAGATCCTCAGGGTTGCTGAGAACAGCAGCATAAGCAATGTTCTGAAGAGAGAAATGAAGATGGTTAGAGGAGGCCCGGCTGGGAGTTTGTCTTCAAAAAGCAGACTCTCTTTTGTACTCCAGCAGCTATAAATCTGACCTTCTCTATAAACTGAAAAATTATTCTATGTAAAGCATAAAAAAGACATATTGAAGGCAAGAGCATCATAGCAAAAGCCCAAAGATTAAATAAAAGTTTATATCAGACCGTTGAGAGCTGACCTCTGATCCCCACCCCCACTTGATTCCCAGGAAGCTGGCAGCCAAGTACTCACTTACCAAGCAGGAAAGAAGAGACTCAAAAAAAATGCATAAGGACCACTGTGACTGCCTAGACGGACATCACCAGCATGAGGTGAGTCCTGGTCTCAGATATGAGCAGACAACCAAAGAATGATGGCTGTTTAAGGGAGGAGTCACTGTGAGTGACAGGAATTAAAACAAACAAACAAAAATCAAGGAAAGAAACTGAGGTGACAGAAGAAGAACAAACATTAACATCTTCAGAGAAATAAGTGACCACATTGTACTCTTGTTTAACAAGAAAGGAATGCAGAGGAAAAAATGTTAAGCCTTCGTAGGAGAAAAGGATGCTGGGGAGTCAGAACACAAAGGCAGATAGAAAATGTAAGAGAAAATAAAATAAGAAGATTAGATAAGTAATAAATTACTTTTTAATTAAACTAAAGTTTCACAAGGAGAGAATAGAAACTATGAAGACTGAAAACAAGAAGACCTCATTAGGACAAAACATAAAGAAAAAATTTCAAAACCTAAGATGGTTTTCAAGTGTTCAAACCTTTTTTTATCTCCTTCAACTTAAATGGGTGGATAGATAGGTAGGTAGGTAGGTAGGTAAGGTAGATAGATAGATAGATGGTAAATAGATAGATAGGTAGATAGGTAGGGTGGATAGATAGATAGATAGATAGATAGATAGATAGATAGATAGATAGATAGATAGATAGATAGATGGTAAATAGATAGACAGGCAGACAAGTAGATAGATAGTAAGCAAGGGGCTCTGAGACTACCATCTCAGCTTTCTCCTTAAAGCTGTAAAGGTATCACCAATGCTGGGTCAGTGTCCTTTGCTTCCCTCACCAGTTCCTCCTGGATGTTCATGTAAGACCCCTAATCTCCTAAAACTGTTCTGCTTAAGAACATCTGTGACCTACACCTTGCTGAGTTCAATCATTCTTCAGTGGCCAGTTTACAGCTGAGACATGAACATACCGCAGGGACTTTGTACTAGTCATTACCTTTATATAAAATATCCCCACATCCCAGAATTATGATGGCATGCTATCTGCCGTGTCTTTCCTAGCATGCCACCTTCTGCAACCACACCCCAGTGTAACTGATTTCCTGCTAAGGACTGCATAGGATGGCCTCTCACCGGGGTCTTAGGCTTTGTACAAGCCATCTTAATCATAGTCCATTGAAGAGTGTCTGGATGGATTTGCCTCTTGTAAGCTGGTCCATAAATGTCCATTCTCAGTAATGGTACAGTTTTGACCTGGGAGAATACACCTCTCCATCTCCTCCCCCGTGTCCTTAAAATATAAAGAAAGTGTGTCTGAATGCCTGGAAGGTCTCTGGGCTGGGTTCCTGCCAACTTCTAGAAGGGATGCTGTTTGAGAGTGTGGGCAGGATATGAGCAGCACTTGATGCAAATTAATTAACTTGTCAAATCCTTTCTCTCCCATAGCATGAATGCAACAGATTTTTTTTTTTTCAGAAGAAAAGAATGTCTTCCTGTGGGCTGTGTGTCCATTTCCTTGCTTCTCTTTGAATTCCAACTTTTGGTTTCGAGGTACACACAAACTCAGAAGGATTTTTTTTTTTGCAGTATGAAATGATCCACACTGCTCTAAATCTGGCCAGAGGAAAATTCCTCTAGAGATGATGTAAGTCAAGGGTGTTGTCAAGTCAGAGGGTCATAACTGAACTCTTGATCCAATGCCCCAGTTAGGGGCAACTAACTTGTTTTAATATTTAGGCTTTTGCTGATGCTATTCCATGTTTCTATGAGAACTTGACTTGTCTAAATATGTCGCATAACATCCTCATTCATTAAATTCATACTCATTGCCAGACTTCTCTCTGATGCACTAGAAGATCCTCAAAGGCTGATGTGTCTTTCAAACACCCAGAAGATGTACAGTGTAATTTCTTCCTAGGGTTCATAAAATGTGTTCAAAGAGCTTTAATAAATTATTAAATGCCTTAATTCTATATATCTTACTTATTTTAAAAAGATTTTTTTGTCTTATGTGTATGAATGTTTTTTCCGCATTTATGTATAGATGTGTACAGTGTGAATCCTGGTGCCGACAGAAGACCGAGAGGTTTATGGCTCCGCTGGAACTGAAGTAAGTGGCGATTGTAAACTGCTGTTGAGCACTGGGAACTGAACCCAGGTCCTCCGTAAGAGCAGCAAGTGTTCTCCAGCCTGCTGTGTACCTTCTTTAAAGACAGCCGGAGTCTGTACAATCTCAAGACAATAAAAAGAAA